>NC_069504.1:34380492-34457992 GCF_027579735.1 Bombina bombina | reverse complement strand
GTACACTAACACCAATAAACTACCTATTAACCCCTAAACCGCCATACCCCGCATTGCAAATACTATATTACACATATTAACCCCTAAACCGCCTACCCCCTGCATCACAAAGACTATAATAAACATGTTAACCCCTAAACTGCCGGCCCCCCACATCGCAAATCACTAAATTAAACTATTAACCCCTAAACCTAACTATCCCCTATACTTTAAATTAAAATTATAATATAACTATCCTAAAGTAAATAAAAACTTACCTGTGAAATAAAAAACCCTAAGATTAAACTATAAATAAATCTAACATAACTATTTTAAGAAAATAAAATAAACAAAAAACGGAAAAAAAAATTACAAGATTAAAAAAATATAACACTACAAAAAAATAAAAAAATATCTAACATTACTAAAAAAAAAAACTAACATTCTGATTTTTTTTTTTAAGATTACAAAAATAAGAAACAAAATTATCCAAAATAATAAAAATGAAACCTAATCTAATAGCCCTATAAAAACATAAAAGCCCACCCTCAAATAAAAACACCCCCTAACCTATCAATAAACTACCAATAGCCCTTAAAAGGGCCTTTTGTAGGGCATTGCCCTAAGTTAAACAGCTCTTTTACCTAAAATATTACAAAGTCCCTCATAAAAGTAAAAACCCCCCACCTAACCTAACCCCTCAAAATAAAAACCTGTCTAAAAAAAACACCTAAGCCACTAACTGCCCCTAAAGGGGCATTTGTATGGTCATTGCCTATAAAAGGGCATTCAGCTCTTTTTCACCCATAAAATAAAAAAGCCCTAATCTAAAAAATAACCCACCCACAAAAAAAAAGGTCTAACCCCCAAATAGGTAGCTAAACCGTTCCTGAAGTCAGGCAGCAACATCTTCATCCAGCGCAGGGACCTCTTCTATCTTATCCAGGGCAAAGGCGGCGCAGAACGGAGGTGACAGCGGAACAGGACCGACGACCACAGAGCCATCCATCGTAGAGTATCCTCTTCATATGAATTTTTTAGCCAATTGGAATGCAATGGTAGCCCAATATAAAAGGGGTACCTTGCATTCAATCCTAAGTGTGCAGCAATGGTCGTAGAAAGAGGATCCTCCATGCTGGATGGCTCCGTGGTTGCCGGTCCTGTTCCACGGTCACCTCTGCTTCACACTGCCTTCACCCTGGATGAAGATAGAAGAGGTTCCCTGCGCTGGATGAAAATGCCACCGCCTGGAAGAAGACCTTCTCCGCTGGACTTCAGGAACGGCGAGTACCTTTGGGGGTTAGACTTAGGTTTTGTTTTTTTTTTGCCCATACAAATGCCCCTTTAGGGGCAATGGGCAGCTTAGGTTTTTTTAGACTTAGGTTTTTTCATTTTGAGGGTAGGTTGGGTGGGGGTTTACTGTTAGGGGGGACTTTGTAATTTTTTTATGTAAAATAGCTGTTTAATTTAGGGCAATGCCCTACAAAAGGCCATTTTAAGGGCTATTGGTAATTTATTGTTAGGTTAGGGGGTGTTTTTATTTTGGGGTGTTTTTTTATAGGGCTATTAGATTAGGTTTAATTTTTATTATTTTGGATAATTTTGTTTCTTATTTTTTGTACTCTTATTGTTTTTTTATTTTTCGTAATTTTAGTGTATTTATTGTTAGTTTTTTACATTTTTTTGTAGTGTGTGGATTTTTTAATTTTGTAAATTAAGTTTTTTTATTGTCCGTTATTTTTATTTTTTTAATATAGTATTGTTAGGTTAATTTATAGTTTAATCTTAGTTTTTTTTATTTCACAGGTAAGTTTTTATTTATTTTAAGATAGTTATATTGTAAATTTAATTTAAAGTATAGGGGATAGTTAGGTTTAGGGGTTAATAGTTTAATTTAGTGTGCTGTGATGTGGGGGGCTAGCGGTTTAGGGGTTATAGTAGTAGCGATGTGGGGGGCCGGCGGTTTAGGGGTTATAATAGTAGCAATGTGGGGGCCAGCGGTTTAGGGGTTAATACATTTATTATTAGTTGTGAGAGGGGAGAGAGTTTTTTTATTGTCCGTTATTTTTATTTTTTGTAATATAGTATTGTTAGGTTAATTTATAGTTTAATCTTAGTTTTTTTTATTTCACAGGTAAGTTTTTATTTATTTTAAGATAGTTATATTGTAAATTTAATTTAAAGTATAGGGGATAGTTAGGTTTAGGGGTTAATAGTTTAATTTAGTGTGCTGTGATGTGGGGGCTAGCAGTTTAGGGGTTATAGTAGTCGCGATGTGGGGGGCCGGCGGTTTAGGGGTTATAATAGTAGCAATGTGGGGGGCCAGCGGTTTAGGGGTTAATAGGTTTATTATAGTAGTAGCGATGTGGGGGCCGGTGGTTTAGGGGTTAATAGTTTTTTTAGTATCGGCGATGTCAGAAGGTGGCGGTTTAGGGGCTAATAACTTTATTTAGTGTCGGCGATGTCAGGGGCGGCAGATTAGGCGTTTTTAGACTAGGGGTTTATGGCTCATTTTGATGTGTTATTTACGCACCCGGTTTAGCACATAACTTGTAATCTTGGTGACTATGACCTAGATTACAAGTCTAAAAAAAAATTACAAAAAAATAATCCTTCAAAAATAAAAATCCCTACCATTACCAAAAATAAAAAACCTACCATTACAGAAAATAAAAAAACCTACCCTTACAAAAAATAACAAACAAAATTATCCAAAATTGCCCTAAAGCTAACAGCTCTTTTACATAAAAATGAAAAAATTCCCCCTAACAACCCCACAACCCCCCAAAATAAAAAACCCTAAGCTACCCATTGCCCAAAAATGGAATTTAGCTATTTTGCTGCCCATTAAAAATAAACAAAGCCCTTATCTTTAAAAAAGAAAACACCCCCAAAAAACGAAACAAACTAACACTAACCCCAAAAATTGGTACTCACCAATGATGAAGGGCAGCACTCCATCTTCATTCATTGCGGATGTAATTCTTTTATTTTTTTATGCAAAAGAGCTGTTAGCTTTAGGGCAATGCCCTAAAAAAAGGCAATTTTAAGGGCTATTGGTAGTTTATTTGTAGATTGGAGGCAAGATTACATATACGGTGCAGGCTTCAGCGCAAGCGCTGCATCGCGTGTTGCCCGTAATTTCACCTCGCACATCGGGCTATTACATATACGGCGCCGGCAGTTCATAAAGTGCCGTAAGTCGGATAAACTAGCGATGTCCAGAAATGAGCGTAAATACACATTTCTGGAGTTGCTAGTGACTTACGGCACTTTAGAAACTGCCGGCGCCTAAGAAAAGTAAAAAAAAAATCTAATCTCCCTTAAAAGTCTAACACGCCTCCCAAAAATAAGCCAGACACGTAAAACCCCTATATCCGCAATCCCCCCTCTCACAACTAATAATAAATGTATTAACCCCTTAACCGACAACCCCCCACAACGCAATATGCCTAATTAAACTATTAACCCCTATAGCCGCAATCAAACCAACACCGCAAGTAATAACTAAATTATTAACCGCTAAATCCACCAACCCCAACATCGCAAACTACCTATTAAAACTATTAACCCCTAATCCGCAATTAACCCACAACACAAACTACCTATTAAAGTATTAGCCCCTAAACCGCCAAAGCCCACAACGCAAATAAATAAATTACTAAGCCCCCTAACCTAACACACCTAAATGAACCAAATTACCTGAATAACAAAATATTAAAGTTAGTATTAAAATAAAACACTACTTTAAAAATAAAAATAAACTAAGTATACATTAAAGGGACAGTCTAGTCAAAATTAAAATTCTGGTGTAGACTGTCCCTTTAAGCTACAATTACAGAAAATAAAAAAAATCTAAGATTACATAAAATAAAAACCATTTCTTTTTGGAAGTATAACAGGCTGTAATAGAGCATCCACGTCTAATTTCAGTTTTCCTGCTAGATAGCCCAGTCCTTGAAATATATCTGCATATTCTTTATTGATGGCTGACCAGCCCCACACAGTGTTGTTTGTGCAGTCACCATCTTGTTCCACATTTAGGCTATTCTGGTGCTGCACTGAGATCAAATTCATGGCTTGTATTGCTGTACTTCCCAGTAGAGGGTGACACACCTCTGTGTCAATGACCACAAACTTCTGATTGTGTGGGTTTCTTATTTTCAATTTACACGGGTCTACTGGTTTGAGTGTTCTCTTATTGTACATCCTAACGGCTAGATTACAAGTTTTGCGTTAAGCTGAAAAAGCAACGTTAACAGGTCCTAACGCTGCTTTTTCACTATCGCTGCTATTACGAGTCTTGCAGGTATAGGTGTACCGCACACTTGTTTGGCCTTACCGCAAACCGACTTACATAAACGTTGTTTTCTATGGGACTTCCATAGCGCCGGTATTACGAGTCTGTCCTGGGAGGCCAAAAAGTGAGCGGTACACCCTTTACCGACAAGATCCGTAACGCATTCTAAAGTCAGTAGTTATGAGTTTTACACTACAACGCATTAGCATAAAACTCATAACTAAAGTGCTAAAAAGTACACTAACACCCATACACTACCTATTAACCCCTAAACCGAGGCCCTCCCGCATCGCAAACACTATAACATTTTTAACCCCTAATCTGCCACTCCGGACATCGCCACCACTAGAATAAACATATTAACCCCTAAACCGCCACACTCCCGCCTTGCAAACACTAGTTAAATATTATTAACCCCTAATCTCCCGCCCCTAACATCGCCTCCACCTACATTATATTTATTAACCCCTAATCTGCCGCCGCCGCCAACGTCACCGCCACTATATTAAATTTATTAACCCCTAAACCTAAGTCTAACCCTAACCCTAACACCCCCGAATTGAAATATAATTAAAATAAATCTAAATAAAATTTCTATCATTAACTACATTATTCCTATTTAAAACTAAATTCTTACCTACAAAATAAACCATAACTAATAGTTACATTGTATCTAGCTTAGGATTTATTTTTTATTTTACAGGCAAGTTTTTATTTATTTGAACTAGGTAGAATAACTATTTAATAACTACCTAGCTAAAATAAAGACAAATTTACCTGTAAAATAAAACATAACCTAAGTTACAATAACACCTAACTCTACACTACAATTAAATAAATTACCTACATTAAATACAATTAAATAAATTAAATTAGCTAAATAAAAAACAAACACTAGATTACAGAAAATAAAAAACAAATTACAGATCTTTAAACTAATTACACCTAATCTAATAGCCCTATCAAAATAAAAAATAAAAAAATAAAAAAAAAACATAGCCTAAACTAAACTACCAATAGCCCTTAAAAAGGCATTAAAATGGCACTTCTGCCCGTCTGGAGGACCACTTCTGCCGGCTTCGTTGAGGACATCTTGCCGATTGGATGAAGACTTCTCCCGGTAAGTGAATCTTCGGGGATTAGTGTTAGGGTTTATTTTTTAGGTTAGGGCTTTGTGCCTGCAATAGAGCTAAATGCCCTTTTAAGGGCAATGCCAATCCAAATGCCCTTTTTAGGGCAATGGGGAGCTTAGTTTTTTTTTAGTTAGTATTTTATTTGGGGGGTTGGTTGTGTGGGTGGTGGGTTTAACTGTTGGGGGGGTTTGTATTTTTTTTTTTACAGGTAAAAGAGCTGATTTCTTTGGGGCAATGCCTTGCAAAATGCCCTTTTAAGGGCTATTGATAGTTTAGTTTAGGCTAGGGTTTTTTTTATTTTGGGGGGCTTTTTTATTTTGATAGGGCTCTTAGATTAGGTGTAATTAGTTTAAAGATCTGTAATATGTTTTTTATTTTCTGTAATTTAGTGTTTTTTTTTGTGATTTAGCTAATTTAATTTATTTAATTGTATTTAATGTAGGTAATTTATTTAATTGTAGTGTAGTGTTAGGTATTAGTGTAACTTAAGTTAGGTTTTATTTTACAGGTAAATTTGTATTTATTTTAGCTAGGTAGTTATTAAAAACTATTGTACCTAGTTAAAGGGACAGTCAAGTCCAAAAAAAAACCTTTCATGTTTTAAATAGGGCATGCAATTTTAAATAACTTCCCAATTTACTTTTATCACCAATTTTGCTTTGTTCTCTTGGTATTCTTAGTTGAAAGCTAAAACTAGGAGGTTCATATGCTAATTTCTTAGACCTTGAAGACTGCCTCTAATCTGAATACATTTTGACCACTAGAGGGCATTAGTTCACATGTTTCATATAGATAACATTGAGCTCATGCACGTAAAGTGACCTAGGAGTGAGCACTGATTGGCTAAACTGCATGTCTGTCAAAAGAACTGAAATAAGGGGGCAGTCAGCAGAAGCTTAGATACAAGATAATTACAGAGGTAAAACGTGTATTATTATAACTGTGTTGGTTATGCAACACTGGGGAATGGGTAATAAAGGGATTATCTTTCTTTTTAAACAATAAAAATTCCGGTGTTGACTGTCCCTTTAAAATAAATACAAACTTGCCTGTAAAATAAAAATAAACCATAAGCTAGCTACAATGTAACTATTAGCTATATTGTAACTAGCTTAGGGTTTATTTTATAGGTAAGTATTTAGTTTTAAATAGGAATAATGTAGTTAATGATAGAAATTTTAGATTTATTTAAATTATATTTCAATTAGGGGGTGTTAGGGTTAGACTTAGGTTTAGGGGTTAATAAATTTAATATAGTGGCTGCGACGTTGGGGGCGGCAGATTAGGGCTTAATAAGTGTAGGTAGGTTGCGGCGACATTGGGGCGGCAGATTAGGGGTTAATAAATATAATATAGGTGTCGGCGATGTTGGGGGCAGCAGATTAGGGGTTCATAAGTATAATGTAGGTGGCGGCGGTGTCCAGAGCGGCAGATTAGGGGTTAATAAGTATAATGCATGTGCCGGTGATGTCGGGGGCAGCAGATTAGGGGTTAATAAGTGTAAGATTAGGGGTGTTTAGACTCGGGGTTCATGTTAGGGTGTTAGGTGTAAACATAACTTTTATTTCCCCATAGGAATCAATGGGGCTGCATTACTGAGATTTACGTTGCTTTTTGGCAGGTGTTAGACTTTTTCTCAGCCGGCTCTCCCCATTGATGTCTATGGGGAAATTGTGCACAAGCAAGTACGACCAGCTCACCACTGACTTAAACAGAGCTGGTATTGGAGTGCGGTAAGGAGCACAATTTTGCTCTATGCTCACTTCTTGCCTTTTAACGCCGGGATTGTAAAAACCTGTAATACCAGCGCTGTATGTAAGTGAGCGGGGAGAAAAAACTGCTTGTTAGCACCGCACAGCTCTTAACGCAAAACTCATAATCTGGCCGAAAATTACCAAATTTAAAAAAAATTATACCTTATCCCTATGAAAATAAAAAGCCCCCCAAAATAAAAACACACCTTACTCTAAGAATAAACTACCAGTAGCCCTTAAACCCCCCAAAATAAAAGAACATAACACTAAAAAACCTAAACTACCCATTGCCCTTAAAAGGGTATTTAGCTCTTTTACTGCCCACCCTATCTAAATATTTTTTTTTTTTTTTTTTAAAACCTAAGTCTAACCCCCCAGGTTAATACTCACCATTCCTGAAGTCCGGCGGAGAAGGTCCTGTCCCATGTGGTGAAGTCTTCTTCCAAGTGGCGACCTCTTCTTCCAGGAACAATCCGGCGCGAAGCCGAGGACGGAGATGAAGACCGGCGACCCCGGAACTGAAGGCCGGTGACCCTGGAACTGAAGACCGGCGACCCTGAAACTGAAGACCGGCGACAGTGGAGCCATGGAGTGTGGAGGATCCTCTTCGTGCTATCGCCGCCGTACACTGGATAGAGAATTCAAGGTATACGATTACAAATGGTGTCCCTTGAATTCCTATTGGCTGATTTGATTCTTCAAATTTAAATCAGCCAATAGGATGAAAGCTACTCAAATCCTATTGGGTGTTCAAATCAGCCAATAGGATGAGAGCTACTGAAATATTGAATACCGATTTGCGAAGCAGTCCCATGTTAGCTTATGGGAGTAAAAATTGCGGTGACGGGTGAAATATACGCGCGTAACTTGTTTTCTACGCCGTATATGTAATACCAAAATCACGTAAAAATTAGCATTGCTAGCTTTTGCGAGCGATGCCGCATATGTAATGGGGCCCATGGTTTTCTTTTATTTTGAGGTGGCTTTTTTATTTTTCTAGGGGTATTAGAATAGGAATTCATTTTTTTTATTTTGGATAATTTTGTTTGTTATTTTTGAAAGGGTATTTTTTTATTTTCTGTAATGGTAGGTCTTTTAATTTTTGTAATGAAGGTTTATTTTTGTAATTTTTTTTTTCATGTAATGTTAGTTTTTTTTTTGGTTAAAGCTTAGGTTTTAATTTTCTTTTACAGGTAAGTTTTTATTTTGTTAAGGTAGTCAGTATATTTTTAATTTAATTTATGTGTATTTTAATTGGGGTCAAGTTAGGAGGTGTTAGGTTAGGGGGTTTAGTTATTAGTCTAGTACTTTTGCGATGTGGGGGCATGGTGATTTAGGGGTTAATAGATTTATTTAGTGTTTTTAATAGATTTTAATAGATTTATTTAGTGTTTGCGATGGGGATGTCGGTTTAGGGGTCAATAGATTTATTTAGGTACTTTGTGATGCAGGGGGATGGCGGTTTAGGGGTTAATAGATGTATTTAGTGTTTGCGATGTGGGGGGATGGTGAATTAGGGGGTTATTAGACTAGGGGCTTAGGTAGGGTATTAGGTTTTTTATCCATTTTTTCTCTCCATAGACTTTAATGGGGAATGCAAAAATGTGATGGTGATTTCACTTTTTTTTTTTCAACATTTTTTTCTCCATTGATCTCTATGGGGGAATACATACACGCGAATGCCAAGTCCGAACTTGGTTTATGTGCAGTATTCAGGTTAACGCAGCATAACACACCCGTTAAATAAAATTTTTAAAACTTGTAATAGCTGCGCTATGAAAAATGCAAAAAAGCTATATCGCACGCAGGGTTTGTGCAACGGATTTGCCGGGCAACTTATAGTTGTTATAATCAGGGGCATCATTAAGGCGTAGCTAATTGGTCCTTACTTCCTAATAAATCAAAGACCTGAATCTCACTGTACTGGTTCATTGGGTGATGAACTTAAAGGGGCAGTCTAGTCAAAATTAAACGTTTATGATTCAGATAAGAGCATGCAATTTTAAACAACTTTTCAATTTACTTGTATCATCAAATTTGCTTCGTTTTCTTGGTATTCTTTGCTGAAAGCTAAACTTAAGTAGGCTCAAACTGATTTCTAAACTGTTAAAATACCTCAGTGTGTTTTGAAAGTTTTTCACAGTTAGTGCTAGTCCATATGTGCCATATAGATAACATAATGCTCACTCCCATGGAGTTATTCATGAGTCAGCACTGATTGGCTAAAATACAAGTCTGTCAAAAGAACTGAAATAAGGAGGCAGTCTGCAGAGGCTTAGATACAAGATAATCAGAGAGGTAAAAAGTATATTCATATCAGCGTGTTAGTTATGCAAATCTGGGGAATGGGCAAGGGATTATATATCTTTTCAAACAATAAACATTCTTGAGAAAACTGTCCCTTTAAGATCTATGATTATATGAGATTATATAAAAAGATTCTCCAGCACAGGGGTCCCTTAAAAGATCATAGAAAGGCAATTTTGCTGTATACAGTGGGTATTTAAAAGAATCACCCCCTTGAAAATAATCACATTTTGTTGCTTTGCAGCCTGTAATAAAGACAGACACATTTTTGTTACAAAATGCAAGTGAAAGTTATAACACCAACATGTCAGGCAAATATAAAGACAATTCAAAAACAGAATCACTGTGTTAGAAAAAGGATCACTCCCTTGTGTCAGTATTTTGTTGAACCACCTTTTGCTTTAATTACAGCCTTTAGTCTGTTGAAATATGTCTCTACTAACTTTGCACATCTATGGCGCGATCCAATAAAAGGCGCAGGTTTTGGAGCAATCGTGGAAACCTGCACCGCCCATAATTTCACCTCGCACATCGGGCGATTACATATATTTTGCCAGCATTTCCTAAGTGCCGTAAGTCAGATAAACTAGCGATGTCCAGAAATGAGCGTAAGTACAAATTTCTGGAGTCGCCAGTGACTTACGGCACTTTAGAAACTGCCGGCGCCTAACAAAAGTAACTAAAATTGTAAATCTCCCGTAACTGTCTAACACGCTTCCACAAAATAAGCCCGACACGTATACCCCTATATACGCAATCCCCCCTCTCACTCCTAATAATAAATGTATAACCCCTAGACCGACAACCCCCCACAATGCAATAAGCCTAATTATTAACCCCTAAACCGCCATAGCCCACACCGCAATAAACCTATTCTAGTATTAAGCCCACATAGCCTATTAAATCTATTAACCCCTATCGTGCCCCCCTACACCGCCGCCACTATAATAAAGTTATTAACCCCTAAACCTAACCCTAACAGCCCCTAACTTAATTATTATTTAAATAAATATAAATAATATTGCTATTATTAACTAAAGTATTCCTATTTAAAACTAAATACTTACCTGTAAAATAAACCCTAAGATAGCTACAATGTAATGAATAATTACGTTATAACTATTTTAGGATTTATTTTTATTTTACAGGCAAATTTATATTTATTTTAACTAGGTACAATAGCTATTAAATAGTTAATAACTATTTAATAGCTACCTAGTTAAAATAATTGCAAATGTACCTGTAAAATAAACCCTAACCAAAGTTACAATTACACCTAAAACTACACTATCATTAAATTAATTAAATAAATTAACTACAATTACCTAAAATTTATTACAATTAAATAAAATAAAGTATAGTACAAAAAACCCCCCACTAAATTACAGAAAATAAAAAAATACAAGAAGTTTAAACTAATTACACCTAATCTAAGCCCCCCAAATAAAATAATAAAGTCCCCAAAATAATAAAATTCCCTACCCTATACTAAATTACAAAGTAATCAGCTCTTTTACCAGCCCTTAAAATGGCTTTTTGTGGGGTATTGCCCCAAAGTAATCAGCTCTTTTACCTGTAAAAAAAAATACAACCCCCCGAACATTAAAACCCACCTCCCACATACCCCTACTCTAAAACCCACCCAAACCCCCCTTAAAAAAAAACTAACACTAACCCCTTGAAGATCACCCTACCTTGAGCCGTCTTCACCCAGCCGGACCGAAGTCCTCCAAGAAGCCGGGCACAAGTGGTCCTTCATCCGGCAGAAGTCTTCATCCAAGCGGCATCTTCTAGGTGTAGGTATTCTAGGTATAATTAGTTTAAACTTCTTATAATTTTTTTTTATTTTCTGTAATTTAGTGGGGTTTTTTTGTACTATAGTTTATTTTATTTAATTGTAATTCTTTTTAGGTAATTGTAGTTAATTTATTTAATTTGTAACTTAGGTTAGGGTTTATTTTACAGGTAAATTTGTAATTATTTTAACTAGGTGGCTATTAAATAGTTATTAACTATTTAATAGCTATTGTACCTAGTTAAAATAAATACAAATTTGCCTGTAAAATAAAAATAAATCCTAAAATAGCTACAATGTAATTATTAATTATATTGTAGCTATCTTAGGGTTTATTTTACAGGTAAGTATTTAGTTTTAAATAGGAATACTTTAGTTAATAATAGTAATATTATTTAGATTTATTTAAATAATAATTAAGTTAGGGGGGTGTTAGGGTTAGACTTAGGTTTAGGGGTTAATAACTTTATTATAGTGGCGGCGACGTTGGCGGCGGCAGATTAGGGTTTAATAGATTTAATAGGCTATGTGGGCTATGGCTGTTTAGGGGTTAATACTAAAATAGGTTTATTGCGGTGTGGGCTATGGCAGTTTAGGGGTTAATAGACTTTATTAGTGATTGCGGTGGGGGATTGCGGTTGACAGGTAGATAGACATTGCGCATGCGTTAGGTGTTAGTTTTTTTTTTTGCAGGCATTTTAGGGAGTTACGGTGCTCCAATACTCAACGCAAGGCTTGCTACAGCTGCTTTTTATGGCGAGGTGAAAATGGAGTAAGATTTCTCCATTTTTGCCATGTAAGTCCTTGCGCTGGATATTGGATACCAAATTGCGCGTGTTTTATATGTTAGCTTATGGGAGTAAATATTGCGGGCGACGGGTGAAATATACGAGCGTAACTTCTATGTTACACCGTATATAGGATACCAAAATCGTGCAAAAACCGGCGTCGCCGGCTTTTGCAGGCGACGCTGCATATGTAATGGAGGGGCTAGACTGTGCAATATTTGACCACTCTTCTTTGCAGAACTGCTCCTGTTCCGTAACATTTGTTGGTGACCGTTTGTGGACTGCAGTCTTCAAGTCATGCCACAGATATTCAATGGGGTTTAAGTCTGGGCTCTGACTAAGCTATGCAAGGACATTCACCTTTTTCTCCTTCAACCTCTGTGTGGTCATTTTTGCTGTGTGCTTTGGGTCATTGTCATGTTGGAAGTTAAACCTTCTTCCCATTGACAACTTCCTGGCAGAGGGCAGCAGATTTTCCTCAAAAATTTGACGGTATTTTCCCCCATCCATTATTCCTTCTACCCTGACAAGTGCTCCAGTGCCTGCTACAGAGAAACATCCCCCATAACAGGATATTACGACCTCCATGCTTTACTGTAGGTATGGTGTTATTTGGATGGTGAACTGTATTGGATTTCCTCCAGACATATCATTTGGTGTTGAGGCCAAATAATTCAATTTACGTCTCATCTGACCATAATACCTTCTTTCTTGTGGCCTCAGAATCTCCTAGGTGTGTTATGGCAAAGCTCAATCGTCACTGCATGTGGCCTTTCTTAAGGAGTGGCTTTTTTCTGGCAACCCTCTTATACAAGCCACATTTGTGGAGAATTTGTGATATTGCTGTCACATGCACACAATGACCACTCTTTGTCATAATTTCCTGCAACTGCTTCAGAGTTGCAGTGGGCCTCTTGGTAGCCTCTCTGACCAGTTTTCTCCTGACTCTTTCATCCAGTTTGGAGCAACGTCCTGATCCAAAAAGGGTCTGTGTTGTACCAAATGCCTTCCATTTCTTAATAGTAGACTTCACTGTGATTCTATGCATTGATAAAGCCTTTGATATTTTCTTGTATCCATCTCCTGACTTGTGCCTGTCCACAACATTATCCCGGAGATTTATTGACAGTGCCTTGCCACCCATAGTTGATTGTTTGCTTCAGTTGCATTATCAGGGACTGAGATGCTTCAGGAAAGCTCTTTTCATACTGAGCTAATCAATATGCCCACAGCTGATCATAGTTGAAGGTCAAATGACATTGTGTGTGCTGTTGAGAAGGTAAATAGATATACCTGATTAAGATTGCAAGTAATTTTAGGAGGGGGTGATCCTTTTTCCAACTCAATTATTCTGTTTTTGAATTGTTTTTATTTATGCCTGACATGTTGGTGTTATATATTTCACTTGGATGTTATTAGTTGCACTGAGCAATTACAACTGGATTAACAAAAACTGTGTCTGTCTTTATTTCATGCTTTAAAGCAACAAAATGTGATTATTTTCAAGGGGTGATTCTTTTCATACTCACTGTATCTCCATTGCGTGTTCCCTGCATTTCTGAGTGTCAAGGAGAGAAGCACATTACAATTTAGCACTGCATGAGAGTTTTGTTGCATTTACACTTAGTGCTATGTATTTTAGCACTATAGCACTATATTTTTTTTAGAAAAACATGCTATATACACATAATTACTTAACTTGTTTAGCAGAATTAGTAATAGTCCATTTTGCTGTTACTGCAAAACGCCCAGCATTTACTTTCTGTCTGTATCTATTGTCCAGTCTGGAACTTTCTACTGATTTGTCTGTGAGGACGCTCAGTTGACAGTTTTAGTGTATTTGCTTAGGCTGATACTGCAGCTGTCAGACAATAAATATTTTACAATGAGCTCTTGCTAATATGTACGCTAGCGAGTGAGAAAGCTAAGGGTACTCTGCAGCTCAGGCTTACAAGGAAGACCCAAAATCTAAAATTCTCTGAGTGAGCGACCACTGCCTTTGTAGCACTAGTACCCAGATTAGTCAGAATTTAGCAGCCTCCTGCGATCAGTAGTCGAGAGTCTGTCAGACAGTTGTTCCAGCCCAGCTGCTTACGCACAGACTTTGCACCCGCCACTGAGTGAGGAGCCAAACCCTTATCATGTGCGCCAAAAAGGGACTCTAGCTATGTGCAGGCTGCACTGTTGTTATTAGGCTCAAACGTCACGTAACGTACGAATGGTACCTTAAGCAGGACCCAATAGGAATATTTTTTTTATTTCAAATTTAGCCGCAACCCAGGGTGCTGAACCAAAACTGGTCCGGCTCCTAAGCTTTCATTCTTGCTTTTCAAATAAAGATAGCAAGAGAACGATGTAAAATTGATAATAGAAGAAAATTAGAAAGTTGTTTAAAATTACATGCTCTGGGGCCTATCTATCAAGCTCCGAACGGAGCTTGACGGCCCGTGTTTCTAGCGAGTCTTCAGACAGCTGCTCCATAACCCTGTCCGCCTACTCTGATGAGGCGGACAGGAATCGCCGCAATTCAACCTGATCGAATACGATCGGGTTGATTGACACCTCCATGCTGGCGGCGAGTCTGTACGGGGCGGCGTTGCACCAGCAGCTCTTGCGAGCTGCTGGTGCAATGCTGAATACGGAGAGCGTATTGCTCTCTGCATTCAGCGAGGTGCGGATCAGGTCCGCAAGACCTGAATTATATATATATAAAAACAACCTTTAAGCAAGGGTTTATAATGTTTTCAAGTTGCTTATGGTTAGATTGTACAGCTATTTTCTACCCAAACCTCAATTGGTGGAATTTTCCATCCCAATCACTAATAGCACAACCTTGTCCTGTCTCTGTCATTGCTCTGCTTGCAAAAGCTATTGTTTTTTTCCTTGCATAAGTACTGCTCCCAGTCCTTTTTCAGATGCATCACATTGTAGTTCAAGTAATTCATCTGGGTTATAATACTTAAAGGGACACTAAACCCTATTATTTTCTTTCATGATTAAGATGGGGCATGCTATTTTAAGCAACTTTCTATTTTACTCCTATTATCAATCGGCTAGATTTAGAGTTTTGTCGGTAAAAAGCTGCGTAGCTAACGCAGCTTTTTTTCCCAACGCATCCTTCCTGGTATTTAGCGTTGTCTGAGGGGCTGCGTTAGGCTCAAAAAAGGGTGCGTTGAGCCTAACTTAGCTCCACTTCAACCCTCAATACCAGCGTTGCTTACGGTAGCGGTAAGCAGCTAAAACATGCTTGTGCACGATTCCCCCATAGGAAACAATGAGGGCAGTTTGGCTGAAAAAAAACCTAACACCTGCAAAAAAGGCAGCGGTCAGCTCCTAACGGCAGCCCCATTGTTTCCTATGGGGAAACAGTTTTCTAAGTCTGCACCTAACACCCTAACATGAACCCCGAGTCTAAACACCCCTAACCTTACACTTATTAACCCCTAATCGCCGCCCCCACTATCGCTGACACCTGCATTTATTATTAACCCCTAATCTGCCGGCTCCGGACACCGCCGCCACCTACATTATCCTTGAGCCCTGAATCTGCTGTCCCTTACACCGCCGACACCCTATATTATATTTATTAACCCCTAATCTGCCCCCCCAACATCGGCCGCTACATAACTACACTTATAACCCCCTAATCTGCCGACCGGAGCCTCGCTGCTACTCGTAATAAATGTATTAACCCCTAAAGCTAAGTCTAACCCTAACTTCTAAACCCCCCTAAATTAAATATAATTTTAATCTAACGAAATAAATTAAATCTTATTAACTAAAGTATTCCTATTTAAAACTAAATACTTACCTGTAAAATAAATCCTAATATAGCTACAATATAACGAATAATTATATTGTAGCTATTTTAGGATTTATATTTATTTTACAGGCAACTTTGTAATTATTTTAACCAGGTACAATAGCTATTAAATAGTTAATAACTATTTAATAGTTACCTAGTTAAAATAATAACAAAATTACCTGTAAAATAAATCCTAACCTAAGTTACAATTAAACCTAACACTACACTATCAATAAATAAATTAAATAAAATACCTACAATTACCTACAATTAAACCTAACACTACACTATCAATAAATTAATTAAATACAATACCTACAAATAAATACATTTAAATAAACTAACTAAAGTACAAAAAATAAAAAAGAACTAAGTTACAAAAAATAAAAAAATATTTACAAACATAAGAAAAATCTTACAACAATTTTAAACTATTTTACACCTACTCTAAGCCCCCTAATAAAATAACAAAGCCCCCAAAATAAAAAAAATGCCCTACCCCTATTCTAAATTCAAAATTTCAAAGCTCTTTTACCTTACCAGCCCTGAAAAGGGCCATTTGCGGGCATGCCCCAAAGAATTCAGCTCTTTTGCCTGTAAAAAAAACATACAATACCCCCCCCCCAACATTAAAACCCACCACCCACCATACCCCTAATCTAATCCCAAACCCCCCTTAAATAAACCTAACACTAAGCCCCCTGAAGATCTTACTACCTTATCTTCACCTCGCCGGGTATCACCGATCGGCTCCTGGCTCCGAAATCTTCATCCAACCCAAGCGGGGGCTGGCGATCCATCATCCGGCGGCTGAAGAGGTCCAGTAGAGGCTCCAAAGTCTTCATCCTATCCGGGGAAGGAGAGGCGATCCGGACCGGCAACCATCTGATCAAGCGGCATCTTCTATCTTCATCCGATGACGACGGCTCCATCTTGAAGACCTCCACCGCGGGACCCATCTTCTTCTTCCGACGACTTCCCGACGAATGACGGTTCCTTTAAGGGACGTCATCCAAGATGGCGTCCCTCAAATTCCGATTGGCTGATAGGATTCTATCAGCCAATCGGAATTAAGGTAGGAAAATTCTGATTGGCTGATTCCATCAGCCAATCAGAATCAAGTTTCAACTCCGATTGGCTGATCCAATCAGCCAATCAGATTTGAGCTCGCATTCTATTGGCTGTTCCGATCAGCCAATAGAATGCAAGCTCCAATCTGAGTGGCTGATTGGATCAGCCAATCGGATTGAACTTGATTCTGATTGGCTGATTCCATCAGCCAATCAGAATATTCCTACCTTTATTCCGCTTGGCTGATAGAATCCTATCAGCCAATCGGAATTCGAGGGACTCCATTTTGGATGACGTCCCTTAAAGGAACCTTCATTCGGCGAGGTAGGCGTCGGTTGAAGAGGTTGGATCTGCGTCGGTTGAAAGAAGATGGCTCGCTCCGCTCCAGAAGAAAGAAGATTGAAGATGCGGCTTGATAGAAGACTTCATCCCGATGATGGACTTCCGACTTCAGCCCGATGATGGATTTCTTCAGCCGCCCGCTTGGATCCAGACTTCAGCCCGAGGATGGACATCACTCTTCAGCCCCCCGCTTGGGCTTGGATCACACTTCCGAGGCTTGGATCAAGACTTCCGAGGACGGATCGGTGAACCTGGTATGGTGAAGATAAGGTAGGAAGATCTTCAGGGGCTTAGTGTTAGGTGTTATTTAAGGGGGGGTTTGGGTTAGATTAGGGGTATGTGGGTGGTGGGTTGTAATGTTGGGGGGGGTATTGTATGTGTTTTTTTAACAGGCCAAAAGAGCTGAATTCTTTGGGACATGCCCCGCAAATGGCCCTTTTCAGGGCTGTAGGTAAAAGAGCTTTGAACTTTTTAAATTTAGAATAGGGTAGGCCATTTTTTTTATTTTCGGGGGGCTTTGTTATTTTATTAGGGGGCTTAGAGTAGGTGTAATTAGTTTAAAATTGTTGTAATATTTTTCTAATGTTTGTAAATATTTTTTTATTTTTTGTAACTTAGTTCTTTTTTATTTTTGTACTTTAGTTAGTTTATTTCATTGTATTTATTTGTAGATATTGTATTTAATTAATTTATTGATAGTGTAGTGTTAGGTTTAATTGTAGATAATTGTAGGTATTTTATTTAATTAATTTATTGATAATGTAGTGTTAGCTTTAATTGTAACTTAGGTTAGGATTTATTTTACAGGTGATTTTGTAATTATTTTAACTATTTTAGCTATTAAATAGTTCTTAACTATTTAATAGCTATTGTACCTGGTTAAAATAAATACAAAGTTACCTGTAAAATAAATATAAATCCTAAAATAGCTACAATATAATTATTCGTTATATTGTAGCTATATTAGGGTTTATTTTACAGGTAAGTATTTAGCTTTAAATAGGAATAATTTATATAATAAGAGTTAATTTATTTCGTTAGATTTAAATTATATTTAACTTAGGGGGGTGTTAGTGTTAGGGTTAGACTTAGCTTTAGGGGTTAAAAAATTTATTAGAATAGCGGTGAGCTCCGGTCGGCAGATTAGGGGTTAATGTTTGAAGTTAGGTGTCGGCGATGTTAGGGAGGGCAGATTAGGGGTTAATACTATTTATTATAGGGGTTATTGAGGCGGGAGTGATGCGGATTAGGGGTTAATAACTTTATTATAATAGGGGCGCGGTCCGGTCGGCAGATTAGGGGTTAATAAGTGTAGGCAGGTGGAGGCGACGTTGTGGGGGGCAGATTAGGGGTTAATTAATATAATATAGGGGTCGGCGGTGTTAGGGGCAGCAGATTAGGGGTACATAGGGATAATGTAAGTAGCGGCGGTTTACGGAGCGGCAGATTAGGGGTTAAAAATAATATGCAGGGGGTCAGCGATAGCGGGGGCGGCAGAAATAGGGGTTAATAAGTGTAAGGTTAGGGGTGTTTAGACTCGGGGTACATGTTAGGGTGTTAGGTGCAGACGTAGGAAGTGTTTCCCCATAGGAAACAAATGGGGCTGCGTTAGGAGCTGAACGCTGCTTTTTGCAGGTGTTAGGTTTTTTTTTTCAGCTCAAACAGCCCCATTGTTTCCTATGGGGGAATCGTGCACGAGCCCGTTTTTGAGGCTGGCCGCGTCCGTAAGCACCGCTGGTATCTAGAGTTACAGTGGCGTTAAATTATGCTCTACGCTCCCTTTTTGGAGCCTAACGCACTGAAAACCAAGCCATTCTGTAAACTCTAAATACCAGCGTTATTTAAAAGGTGCGGGGGAAAAAAAGTACGCGTAGCTAACGCACCCCTTTGGCCGCAAAACTCTAAATCTAGGCGTAAAGAAATTAACTACAATTACCTAAAATTAATTACAATTAAATAAAATAAACTATAGTACAAAAAAAACAAACACTAAATTACAGAAAATAAAAAAAAAATTACAAGAAGTTTAAACTAATTACACCTAATCTAAGCCCCCTAATAAAATAATAAAGCCCCCCAAAATAATAAAATGCCCTACCCTATACTAAATTACAAAGTAATCAGTTCTTTTACCAGCCCGGGTAAAGACGGCTCAAGGTAGGGTGATCTTCAGGGGGTTAGTGTTAGGTTTTTTTAAGGGGGGTTTGGGTGGGTTTTAGAGTAGGGGTATGTGGGTGTGGGTTTTAATGTTGGGGAGGGGGTTGTATTTTTTTTTACAGGTAAAAGAGGCTGATTACTTTGGGGCAATGCCCTGCAAAAAGCCCTTTTAAGGACTGGTAAAAGAGCTGATTACTTTGTAATTTAGTATAGGGTAGGGCATTTTATTATTTTGGGGGGCTTTATTATTTTATTAGGGGACTTAGATTAGGTGTAATTAGTTTAAACTTCTTGTAAATTTTTTTTTTTCTGTAATTTAGTGTTTTGTTTTTTTTGTACTATAGTTTATTTTATTTTAGGATTTTTTCTACCTTAATTTCCGATTGGCTGATAGAATTCTACTTTACAGTGTGATTCCCCTTATCTTATACTTCACTCTGATAAGGTGGTTCTGCGTACTAAGTTTGGTTTCCTGCCCAAGGTTGTTTCGGTCAAGAATATTAATCAGGAAATCGTTGTACCTTCTTTATGTCCTAATCCTTCTTCTCACAAAAGAACGCTTGTTGTATAATCTGGATGGTTTGCAAGTGCTAAAATTTTATTTGCAGGCAACTAAGGACTTTCTTCAGTCTTCTGCATTGTTTGTTTTCTTTTCTTGGAAATGTAAGGGTCAGAAAGCTATGGGTACTTCACTTTCCCTTTGGCTGAAGAGCGTTATTCGCTTGGCATATGAGACTGCTGGACAGCAACCTCCTGAGAAAATCACAGCTCATTCCACAAGGGCTGTTTCTTCTTCCTGGGCCTTCAAATATGAAGCTTCTGTGGAACAGATTTGCAAGGCTGCAACTTGGTCATCTTTGCACACTTTTTTAAAATTCTATTAAATTTGATACTTTTGCCCTCGGCTGAGGCTTCTTTTGTGAGAAAGGTTCTTCAAGCAGCGGTGCTTTCTGTTTAGGTTCCTGTCTTGTCCCTCCCTTATCATCATGATGATCCGTGGACTCACCATGTCATTAGAAAGAAAACAAAATGTATGCTTACCTGATAAATGTATTTATTACTTGACACTGTGTGTCCACGGCCCACCCTGTATTCAGACAGTTTCTTTTTATATAAACCTCAGGACCTCTGCACCTTGTGTTACTTCCTTTCTCTCCTTTCCCTTTGGTCGAATGATTGGGGGATTGTGGGTAGGGGAGTGATATTTAACAGCTTTGCTGTGGTGCTCTTTGCCTCCTCCTGCTGGCCAGGAGTGATATTCCCAACAGTAATTGATGATGATCCGTTGGACTTCACTGTGTCAAGAAATAAATAATTTATCAGGTAAGCATACATTTTGTTTTCCCTCTGCTGCAACCTAATGCAATCACACTGTGTATTATATTCATTATCCTCCTACAAACCTATAATATATAACACACAGGGAGAGTATCAGCACTATAGAAATGTTATCCCAAAAGGAGAGAGAGAAAACACCAGTCTCTGTAGTTGTAATACAGTCCTCCTGTTGTATGCACAATCAGTCTTTAGTTGATACATAGGAGAAAAAATCCAGGATGTCTCGCAAGCCTAATCCCCAGATACAGAGAGTATCCAAAGGAACGAAATCCCAGCAAAATCTAAGAACAACAGAAGAGGGAAGGGCGCACAGACAAAAAGGATCCTGGTGCAGTATGTTAAGAGTCCACAGTCATAAATCAAAACATAAGCCAAATTTGCACTCACTTGTAACAACCTCAACACTATGAGGTACGATAAAAACAGGGAGGCTTCTCACAGCCAGTCAAATCCTCTTTGTCCAGTTCCTTTATTGTCTCTCCCAACAGGAAGATTAACCGTTATCGGAGAGGCTCTGCAGCTAGTTGTCCCACCCTGTTTCTGACCAGGGTCACTCTGCTTGTGAGATTTACAGCTGTAAAGAGCCTCCCTGCTTTCATCATACCTCATAGTGTTGAGGTTGTTACAAGTGAGTGCAAATTTGGCTTATGTTTTGTTTTATGACTGTAGACTCTTAACATACTGCAAATAAAGAGGACTTTCAGTCTTGAAGTATAAAATACTTAATGTTGAAAGCTCCTTTATTCGTTGCAGTGTTGCCGCTGCTAAAGTCACCCCATTCACACCCTGATGATGGCCCTCATTTTCATTTTTATCTGATTGTTATTAGATGACAATAGTTGTGAGAAAGTGTAAATGATATTTATAAATATAAAAGTAAATATTAGTATAGAGCATTATTATGTTGTTTTTCTTATATAAAGATATTATTTTACATGATAATATATATATTTATTCAGATGAATAAAAGCAATATTTTGTATAATTTCAGGTATAAATGAACTACTATGATGTCTTCTTTAGCGAGTAATCTCCTGATACATCTGGTTATTAATTTGGTGACACTGAAGACCAGTTATGGTAAGAGATCTTTTGGCAAATTGTTGTTATAGGTTAATCTGCTCTTTTAAGGTATATTTATATGTATATTCTGGATAACTAGTGATCTGATAAGAACCTCACATTTTGTGCTGCTAAAACCTCTTCCTATACAACCAATTATCTAATATCCTAATGATATTTCCTGCTGTGCTGCTTCATTTTTTACCTATTTTTAATCCTCTGAGATAATAATTCCCAACTCCTGATCCTTTTTGCTGCCCTCCTTTATTTTGTATTCAGATATTTTGCTGATATATGAGGTGTCTGTTTGTATATTTATATATTGTATGTGTATGTATATATGGTCACATGCAACATTTTTTGTGTGTTTTTTTTTAAACAAATGATTTGTTACAAATAATAATAATAATAAAAATAACAAATAACTTTTTTTCCATGGGATTATCTATTCTGTCAACATTATTTGTTCTTTAACAGAAATTCTTTAATTCCATATTTCCTATGGGAAACATCTTCAGGGCTGCATGGAACAGCTAAAACAGCAGTTTAAACTTAATAAAGTAGTAGTGAGTGCTAATGTTACAAGCCAGCAGCAGCACAACATTTTTGTTTTTTAAACATATTTGTTTACTGAGTTCAATATTATCAAGAGCATTCTTTCTGGGGGGTTTTTTCTCAGTCTCTCTCTCTCTCTCTCTCTCTCTCGTCATTAACCTGGTTCAGCAATTTTATTAGCGCTTCCAAACATACTAGCTAACATATCTAGAAAAAACACAAGTGTAGGTGCCACTGGCCTGGGAAATAGTATAAACCAAAATTGAAGCTCCTTCTGATGGGTACTCACATGTTTTAGACCACCAAGCAAATGTAACCATTAAAGCCAGTTTTGTCATTGGGACACAAGGAGAGTTTTAATTTACACTCATTATTTTGAAAGGGAATTTGCTGCTACTTTGATAAGGAGAAAAAAAAACTGTTTAGAATAGAAATGTAATTGGGAGTCACATTGCTCTCAACAGATGGGGGCGTGCCAAGGCAAGTGCATACTCTACAAGTAATTAATGTTATCCTGATGTCCTTTGTATGGGTGGTGAGGACGTGAGGACATACCTGTACTGTATGTATGAATGTATGTGTATATATCATATACATATCCATCCAGTGCTATGTACTCAGGTCCTTATATATAATCAATGAGAAAATACAATTTTAAATTTGGAAAGCAAAAAGACAATATCATGTACATTATGTGTAGATATATATCTTACATTTTTTTTTTTATTTGGATAGAAAAAATACAACATAAGATTTGTTTTGCTCTATAAGTTCCTGTGGGGTGCCTATCTTTTAAATTTATATATATTCATATTCACACTCACTTACACACATACAGACACAATAGAGGTAACACAGAGGGGAGACGGTGGTAAAAGCCGGAACGGAACGGAACAGGACGGAACAGGCCTTTATGAAGGAAATTGATTTAAAATATAATGGGATGTATTAGAGACTCTTGAGAACAATTTTAGGAACAAGAATATTTGTGATATAATAATTAATTAACCCTTTAACTACCAAAATAGTGTCCGGAACCAAACATAACAGCCCGGAACAGCACCTTCCCAGAAAACCAAATACACCAAATTCACAAGTCACATGTGACTAAATGTAATAAGTGTAATCAGCCACAAACCATCCACAGAAACCACGTTCCAATCCCGTCCGGCCTGTTAAACGCTTTTTCGTGAAAAGTGACGGAACGGCAACCTTACCAGCAATACCAGATACACCAAATTCACCAATTACACATAACTAGATGTTATAAGTGTAATCAGCCACAAACCATCACAGAAACCACGTTCCAATACCCGTTCCGGCCTGTTAAAACGCTTTTTCGTGAAAAGTGACGGAACGGCACCTTACCAGCAAACCAGATTACACCAAATTCACCAATTACACATAATAAATGTTATAAGTGTAATCAGCCACAAACCACCCACAGAAACCACATTATGATATCTTGTCCGGCCTATAATGCACTTTTTTATAAAAGTGACGGAACGGCACCTTTCCCAGCAAAATATACAAGGCCATAATTCACCAGCCACACATAACTAGATGTGATTAAATGTAATCAACCACAAACCAACCACAGAAACCACGTTCCAATACCCGTTCCGGCCTGGTAAAACACTTTTTCATGAAAAGTGACGGAACGGCACCTTACAAGCAAACCAGATACACCAAATTCCGCCAGTCACACATGAGTAAATGTTATAAGTGTAATCAGCCTCAAACCATCCACAGAAAACCACATTATGATATCTGTTCCGGCCTTTAATAACACTTTTTTTATAAAAAGTGACGGAAACGGCACCTTCCTAGCAACATATAAATACCAAATTCACCAGCTACACATAACTAGATGTGATAAGTGTAATCAACCCACAAACCATCCACAGAAACCACGTTCCAATATCCGTTCCGGCCCTGTAAAATGCTTTTTCATGAAAAGTGACCGGAACAGCACCTCACCAGCAAACCAGATACACCAAATTCATCAGTCACACATGACTAAATGTTATAAGTGTAATCAGCCACAAACCATCCACAGAAACCACATTTATGATATCTGTTCCGGCCTTTTAATACACTTTTTTATAAAAAGTGACGGAACGGCACCTACCCAGCAAAATTACAGACCAAATTCACCAGCCACAAATAACTAGATGTGGTAAGTGTAATCAACCACAAACCATCCCACAGAAACCACGTTCCAATACCCGTAAACTCTTTTTCGTGAAAACTGACGGAACGGCACCTTACCAGCAAACCAGATACACCAAATTCACCAATTACACATAACTAAATGTTATAAGTGTAATCAGGCCACAAACCACCCACAGAAACCACAGTATGATATCTGTTCCGGCCTATAATACACTTTTTTTTATAAAAAGTGACGGAACAGCACCTTCCCAGCAAAATATACAGACCAAATTCACTAGCCACACATAACTAGATGTGATAAGTGTAATCAACCACAAACCACTACAAAAACCACGTTCCAATACCCGTTCCGGCCTGTAAAACGCTTTTTCATGAAAAATGACGGAACGGCGGCCTTACAGCAGATACACCAAATTCAACCAGTCCACACATAACTAAATGTTATAAGTGTAATCTAGCCACAAACCATCCACTAGAAACCACATTATGATATCTGTTCCAGCCTTTAATAAACTTTTTTATAAAAAGTGACGGAACGGCACATTCCCAGCAAAATATACAGACCAAATTCACCAGCCACACATAACTAGATGTGATAAATGTAATCAACCAAAACCATCCACAGAAACCACGTTCCAATACCCGTTCCAGCCAATAATACACTTTTTTATAAAAAGTGACGGGAACGGCACATTCCCAGCAAAATATACAGACCAAATTCACCAGCCACACATAACTAGATGTGATATATGTAATCAACCACAAACCATCCACAGAAAACCACGTTCCAATACCCGTTCCAGCCAATAATACACTTTTTTATAAAAAAGTGACGGGAACGGCAACCTCTTCCAGCAAAATATACAGGCCAAATTCACCAGCCACACATAACTTGAAGTGATAAATGTAATCAACCACAAACCATCCACAGAAACCACGCTCCAATACCCGTTCCGGCCTTTAATACACATTATTATAAAAAGTGACGGAACGCACCTACCCAGCAAAATATACAGACCAAATTCACCAGCCACACATAACTAGATGTGGTAAGTGTAATCAACCACAACCATCCACAGAAACCACGTTCCAATACCTGTTCTGGCCTGTAAAAACGCTTTTTTCGTGAAAAGTGATGGAACGGCACCTTATCAGCAAACCAGATACACCAAATTCACCTGTTACACATAACTAATTGTTATAAGGTGAATCAGCCACAAACCATCCACAGAAACCACATTATGATATCTGTTCCGGCCTTTTAATACACTTTTTTATAAAAAGTGACGGAACTCGGCACCTTCCTAGCAACATATACAGACCAATTCACCAGCTACACATAACTAGATGTGATAAGTGTAATCAACCACAAACCATCCACAGAAACCACGTTCCAATATCCATTCCGGGCCTGTAAAATGCTTTTTCATGAAAAGTGACGGAACAGCACCTCACCAGCAACCAGATACACCAAATTCATCAGTCACACATGACTAAATGTTATAAGTGTAATCCAGCCACAAACCATCCACAGAAACCACATTATGATATCTGTTCCCGGCCTTTAATACACTTTTTTATAAAAAGTGACGGAACGGCACCTACCAGCAAAATAGACAGACCAAATTCACCAGCCACAAATAACTTAGATGTGGTAAGTGTAATCAACCACAAACCATCCACAGAAACCACGTTCCAATACCCGTAAAATGCTTTTCGTGAAAGAGTGACGGAACGGCACCTTACCAGAAGACCAGATACACCAAATTCACCAATTACACATAACTAAATGTTATAAGTGTAATCAGCCACAAACCACCCACAGAAACCACATTATGATATCTGTTCCGGCCTTTAATACACTTTTTTTTATAAAAATTGACGAAACGGCACCTTCCCCGGAAAATATACAGACCAAATTCAACAGCCACAAATAACTATATGTGATAAGTGTAATCAACCACAAACCATCCACAGAAACCACGTTCCAATACCCGTTCGGCCTGTAAAACGCTTTTCATGAAAAGTGACGGAACGGCACTTACCAGCAAAACCAGATACACCAAAACCACCAGTCACACATGACTAAATGTTATAAGTGTAATCAGCACAAACCATCCACAGAAACCACATTATGATATCTTTTCCCGGCCTTTAATACACTTTTTTATAAAAAGTGACGGAACGGCACCTTCCCAGAAAAATATACAGACCAAATTCACCAGCCACACATAACTAGATGTGATAAGTGTAATCAGCCACAAACCCATCCACAGAAACCACATTATGATATCTGTTCCGGCCCGTCAATACACTTTTTTATAAAAGTGACGGAACGGCACCTTCCCAGAAAAATATACAGACCAAATTCACCAGCCACACATAACTAGATGTGATAGGTGTAATCAACCACAAACCATCCACAGAAACCACGTTCCAACATCTAGTTATGTGTGGCTGGTGAATTTGGTCTGTATATTTTGCTGGGAAGGGGTGCTGTTCCCGTCGCTTTTTATAAAAAAGTGTATTAAAGGCCGGAAAAGATATCATAATGTGGTTTCCTGTGGATGGTTTGTGGCTGATTACACTTATAACATTTAGTCATGTGTGACTGGTGAATTTGGTGTATCTGGTTTGCTGGTAAGGTGCTGTGTCCTTCACTTTTCATGAAAAGCATTTTACAGGCCGAACGGGTATTGGAACGTGGTTTAAGTGAATGCTTTGTGGTTGATTACACTTATCACATCTAGTTATGTGTGGCTGGGTGAATTTGGTCTGTATATTTTGCTGGGAAGGTGCCGTTCCGTCACTTTTCATGAAAAAAGCATTTTTCAGGCCGAACGGGTATTGAACGTGGTTTCTGTGGATGGTTTGTGGCTGATTACACTTATTAACATTTAGTTATGTGTGACTGGTGAATTGGTGTATCTAGTTTGCTGGTAAGTGCCGTTCCATCACTTTTCATGAAAAAGCATTTTAACAGGCCGGAACGGGTATTGGAAACGTGGTTTCTGTGGATGGTTGTGGTTGATTACATTT
The DNA here is from genome assembly GCF_027579735.1 of Bombina bombina. Classification (NCBI taxonomy): domain Eukaryota; kingdom Metazoa; phylum Chordata; class Amphibia; order Anura; family Bombinatoridae; genus Bombina; species Bombina bombina. Next base: position 34,430,392 of record NC_069504.1, on the reverse strand, counting down.
ATCACTATCTAGTTATGTGTGGCTGGTGAATTTGGTCTGTATATTTTGCTGGAATGTGCCGTTCCGTCACTTTTTATAAAAAAGTGTATTAAAAGGCCGCAACAGATATCATAATGTGGTTTCTGTGGATGGTTTGTGGCTGAGTTATCACTTATAACATTTACTCATGTGTGACTGGTGAATTTGGTGTATCTGGTTTGCTGGTAAGGTGCTGTTCCGTCACTTTTCATGAAAAAAGCATTTTACAGGCCGGATCGGGTATTGGAACGTGGTTTATGTGAATGCTTTGTGGTTGATTACACTTATCACATCTAGTTATGTGTGGCTGGTGATTTTGGTCTGTATATTTTGCTGGAAAGGTGCCGTTCCGTCACTTTTCATGAAAAAGCATTTTACAGGCCGGAACGGGTATTGGAACGTGGTTTCTGTGGATGGTTTGTGGCTGATTACACTTATAACCATTTAGTTTATGTGTGACTGGTGAATTTGGTGTATCTAGTTTGCTGGTAAGAGTGCCGTTCCATCACTTTCATGAAAAAGCATTTACAGGCCGGAACGGGTATTGGAACGTGGTTTCTGTGGATGGTTTGTGGTTGATTACATTTATCTCATCTAGTTATGTGTGGCTGGTGAATTTTGGTCTGTATATTTTGCTGGGGAATGTGCCGTTCCGTCACTTTTTATAAAAAAGTGTATTAAAGGCCGAACAGATAACATAATGTGGTTTCTGTGGATGGGTTTGTGGCTGATTACACTTATAACATTTACTCATGTGTGACTGGTGAATTTGGTGTATCTGGTTTGCTGGTAAGGTGCTGTTCCGTCACTTTCATGAAAAAGCATTTTACAGGCCGGAACGGGTATTGGAAGTGGTTTCTGTGGATGGTTTGTGGTTGATTACACTTATCACATCTAGTTATGTGTGGCTAGTGAATTTGGTCTGTATATTTTTGCTGGGAAGGTGCCGTTCCGTCACTTTTTATAAAAAAGTATATTAAAGGCCGGGAACAGATAATATAATGTGGTTTCTGTGGATGGTTTGTGGCTGATTACACTTATAATATTTAGTTATGTGTGACTGGTGAATTTGGTGTATCTGGTTTGCTGGTAAAGTGCTGTTCCATCACTTTTCATGAAAAAAGCATTTTACAGGCCGGAACGGGTATTGGAACGTGGCTTCTGTGGATGGTTTGTGGTTGATTACACTTATCACATCTAGTTATGTGTGTCTGGTGAATTTGGTGTATCTGGTTTGCTGGTAAAGTGCCGTTCCGTCACTTTTCATGAAAAAGCATTTTACAGGCCGGAATGGGTATTGGAACGTGGTTTCTGTGGATGGTTTGTGGTTGATTACATTTATCACATCTAGTTATGTGTGGCTGGTGAATTTGGTTTGTATATTTTGCTGGGAAGGTGCCGTTCCGTCACTTTTTATAAAAAAGTATATTAAAGGCCGGAACAGATAATATAATGTGGTTTCTGTGGATGGTTTGTGGCTGATTACACTTATAATATTTAGTTATGTGTGACTGGTGAATTTGGTGTATCTGGTTTGCTGGTAAAGTGCTGTTCCATCACTTTTCATGAAAAAGCATTTTACAGGCCGGAACGGGTATTGGAACGTGGTTTCTGTGGATGGTTTGTGGCTGATTACACTTATAACATTTAGTTATGTGTGACTGGTAAATTTGGTGTATCTAGTTTGCTGGTAAAGTGCCGTTCCGTCACTTTTCATGAAAAAGCATTTTACAGGCCGGAATGGGTATTGGAACGTGGTTTCTGTGGATGGTTTGTGGTTGATTACACTTATCACATCTAGTTATGTGTGGCTGGTGAATTTGGTCTGTATATTTTGCTGGGAAGGTGCCGTTCCGTCACTTTTTATAAAACAAAGTGTATTAAAGGCTTGAACAGATATCATAATGTGGTTTCTGTGGATGGTTTGTGGCTGATTACACTTATAACATTTAGTCATGTGTGACTGGTGAATTTGGTGTATCTTGTTTGCTGGTAAGGTGCTGTTCCTTCACTTTTCATGAAAAAGCATTTTACAGGCCGGAACGGGTATTGGAACGTGGCTTCTGTGGATGGTTTGTGGTTGATTACACTTATCACATATAGGCCTAGATTTGGAGTTTGGCGGTAAAAGGGCTGTTAACGCTCCGCGGGTTTTTTTCTGGCCGCACCATAAAATTAACTCTGGTATCGAGAGTTCAAAAAAATGCTGCGTTAGGCTCCAAAAAAGGAGCGTAGAGCATTTTTACCGCAAATGCAACTCTCGATACCAGAGTTGCTTACGGACGCGGCCAGCCTCAAAAACGTGCACGTGCACGATTCTCCCATAGGAAACAATGGGGCTGTTTGAGCTGAAAAAAAACCTAACACCTGCAAAAAAGCAGCGTTCAGCTCCTAACGCAGCCCCATTGTTTCCTATGGGAAAACACTTCCTACGTCTGCACCTAACACCCTACATGTACCCCGAGTCTAAACACCCCTAACCTTACACTTATTAACCCCTATTCTGCCGCCCCCGCTATCGCTGACCCCTGCATTACACTTTTAACCCCTAATCTGCCGCTCCGTAACCGCCGCAACCTACGTTATCCCTATGTACCCCTAATCTGCTGCCCTAACATCGCCGACCCCTTGTTATATTTATTAACCCCTAATCTGCCCCCCACAACGTCGCCGACACCTACCTACACTTATTAACCCCTAATCTGCCGAGCGGACCTGAGCGCTACTATTAATAAAGTTATTAACCCCTAATCCGCCTCACTAACCCTATCATAAATAGTATTAAACCCCTAATCTGCCCTCCCTAACATCGCCGACACCTACCTTCAATTATTAACCCCTAATCTTCCGATCGGAGCTCACCGCTATTCTAATAAATGTATTAACCCCTAAAGCTAAGTCTAACCCTAACCCTAACACCCCCCTAACCTTAATATAATTTACATCTAACGAAATAAATTAACTCTTATTAAATAAATTAATCCTATTTAAAGCTAAATACTTACCTGTAAAATAAACCCTAATATAGCTACAATATAAATTATAATTATATTATAGCTATTTTAGGATTAATATTTATTTTACAGGCAACTTGTTATTATTTTAACTAGGTAACTATTAAATAGTTCTTAACTATTTAATAGTTACCTAGTTAAAATATTTACAAAATTACCTGTAAAATAAATCCTAACCTAAGATATAATTAAACCTAACACTACCCTATCAATAAAATAATTAAATAAACTACCTACAATTACCTACAATTAACCTAACACTACACTATCAATAAATTAAATAAACACAATTGCTACATTATAAATACAATTAAATAAACTAGCTAAAGTACAAAAAATAAAAAGAACTAAGTTACAGAAATAAAAAAATATTTACAAACATAAGAAAAATATTACAACAATTTTAAACTAATTACACCTACTCTAAGCCCCCTAATAAAATAACAAAAGCCCCCCAAAATAAAAAATTCCCTACCTATTCTAAATTAAAAAAGTTACAAGCTCTTTTACCTTACCAGCCCTGAACAGGGCCCTTTGCGGGGCATGCCCCAAGAAGTTCAGCTCTTTTGCCTGTAAAAAAAAAACATACAATACCCCCCCCCCCCAACATTACAACCCACCACCCACATACCCCTAATCTAACCCAAACCCCCCTTAAATAACCTAACACTATCCCCTGAAGATCTTCCTACCTTGTCTTCACCATCCAGGTATCACCGATCGGTCCTGGCTCCGATATCTTCATCCAACCCAAGCGGGGGCTAGACATCCACTGAAGAAGTCCAGAAGAGGGTCCAAAGTCTTCCTCCTATCCGGCAAGAAGAGGACATCCGGACCGGCAAACATCTTCTCCAAGCGGCATCTTCTATCTTCTTCCATCCGGAGCGAAGCGGCAGGATCTGAAGACCTCCAGCGCGGAACATCCATCCGGCCGACGACTGATCGACGAATGGACTGTTCCTTTAAGGGACGTCATCCAAGATGGCGTCCCTCGAATTCCGATTGGCTGATAGGATTCTATCAGCCAATCGGAATTAAGGTATGAATTTTCTTGATTGGCTGATGGAATCAGCCAATCAGAATCTAGTTCAATCCGATTGGCTGATCCAATCAGCCAATCAGATTGAGCTCGCATTCTATTGGCTGATCGGAACAGCCAATAGAATGCGGAGCTCAATCTGATGGCTGATTGGATCAGCCAATCGGATTGAACTTGATTCTGATTGGCTGATTCCATCAGCCAATCAGAAAATTCATACCTTAATTCCGATTGGCTGATAGAATCCTATCAGCCAATCGGAATTCGAGGGACGCCATCTTGGATGACGTCCCTTAAGGAACAGTCATTCGTCGATCAGTCGTCGGGCCGGATGGATGTTCCGCGCTGGAGGTCTTCAGGATCCTGCCGCTTCGCTCCGGATGGAAGAAGATAGAAGATGCCGCTTGGAGAAGATGTTTGCCGGTCCGGATGTCCCTCTTCTTGCCGGATAGGAGGAAGACTTTGGACCCTCTTCTGGACTTCTTCAGTGATGTCTAGCCCCGCTTGGGTTGGATGAAGATATCGAGCCAGGACCGATCGTGATACCTGGATGGTGAAGACAAGGTAGGAAGATCTTCAGGGGATTAGTGTTAGGTTTATTTAAGGGGGTTTGGGTTAGATTAGGGGTATGTGGGTGGTGGGTTGTAATGGTTGGGGGGGGTATTGTATGTTTTTTTTTACAGGCAAAAGAGCTGAACTTCTTGGGGCATGCCCCGCAAAGGGCCCTGTTCAGGGCTGGTAAGGTAAAAGAGCTTGTAACTTTTTTAATTTAGAATAGGGTAGGGAATTTTTTATTTTGGGGGGCTTTGTTATTTTATTAGGGGGTGCTTAGAGTAGGTGTAATTAGTTTAAAATTGTTGAAATATTTTTCTTATGTTTGTAAATATTTTTTTTATTTTCTGTAACTTAGTTCTTTTTTATTTTTTGTACTTTAGCTAGTTTATTTAATTGTATTTATTTGTAGCAATTGTGTTTATTTAATTTATTGATAGTGTAGTGTTAGGTTAATTGTAGGTAATTGTAGGTAGTTTATTTTATTATTTTATTGATAGGGTAGTGTTAGGTTTAATTATATCTTAGGTTAGGATTTATTTTACAGGTAATTTTGTAAATATTTTAACTAGGTAACTATTAAATAGTTCTTAACTATTTAATAGCTATTGTACCTAGTTAAAATAAATACCAAGTTGCCTGTAAAATAAATATTAATCCTAAAATAGCTATAATATAATTATAATTTATATTGTAGCTATATTAGGGTTTATTTTACAGGTAAGTATTTAGCTTTAAATAGGAATAATTTATTTAATAAGAGTTAATTTATTTCGTTAGATTAAAATTATATTTAAGTTAGGGGGGGTGTTTAGTGTTAGGGTTAGACTTAGCTTTAGGGGTTAATACATTTATTAGAATAGCGGTGAGCTCCGATCGGAAGATTAGGGGTTAATAATTGAAGTTAAGTGTCGGCGATGTTAGGAGGCAGATTAGGGGTTAATACTATTTATTATAGGGTTAGTGAGGCGGATTAGGGCTTAATAACTTTATTATAGTAGCGCTCAGGTCCGCTCGGCAGATTAGGGGTTAATAAGTGTAGGCAGGTGTCGGCGACGTTGAGGGGGGCAGATTAGGGGTTAATAAATATAACATAGGGGTCGGCGGTGGTAGGGGCAGCAGATTAGGGGTACATAGGGATAACGTAGGTGGCGGGCGCTTTGCGGTCGGAAGATTAGGGGTTAATTATTTTAAGTAGCTGGCGGCGATGTTGTGGGGGGCAGATTAGGGGTTAATAAATGTAATATCTGGGGTCGGCGGGGGTTAGGGGCAGCAGATTAGGGGTACATAAGTATAACGTAGGTGGCGGTCGGCAGATTTGGGGTTAAAATTTTTAAATCGAGTGGCGGCGATGTGGGGGGAGCTCGGTTTAGGGGTACATAGGTAGTTTATGGGTGTTAGTGTACTTTAGGGTACAGTAGTTAAGAGCTTTACAACCGGCGTTAGCCAGAAAGCTCTTAACTACTGACTTTTTTCTGCGGCTGGAGTTTGTCGTTAGAGCTCTAACGCTCACTTCAGAAACGACTCTAAATACCGGAGTTAGGAAGATCCCAGTGAAAAGATAGGATACGCAAATGGCGTAGGGGGATCTGCGGTATGGAAAAGTCGCGGCTGAAAAGTTGAGCGTTAGACCCTTACCTACACGACTCTAAATACCGGCGGTAGCCTAAAACCAGCGTTAGGAGCCTCTAACGCTGGTTTTCACGGCTACCGCCGAACTCTAAATCTAGGCCAAAGTTATGTGTGGCTGGTGAATTTGGTCTGTATATTTTGCTGGGAAGGTGTGGTTCCGTCACTTTTCATGAAAAAAGCATTTACAGGCCCGGAACGGGTATTGGAACGTGGTTTCTGTGGATGGTTTGTGGCTGATTACACTTATAACATTTATTTATGTGTGACTGGTGAATTTGGTGTATCTGGTTTGCTGGTAAGGTGCTGTTCCTTCACTTTTCATGAAAAAGCATTTTACAGGCCGGAACGGGTATTGGAACGTGGCTTCTGTGGATGGTTTGTGGTTGATTACACTTATCACATATAGTTATGTGTGGCTGGTGAATTTGGTCTGTATATTTTGCTGGGAAGGTGTGGTTCCGTCACTTTTCATGAAAAAGCATTTTACAGGCCGGAACGGGTATTGGAACGTGGTTTCTGTGGATGGTTTGTGGCTGATTACACTTATAACATTTAGTTATGTGTGACTGGGGAATTTGGTGTATCTGGTTTGCTGGTAAAGTGCTGTTCCGTCACTTTTCATGAAAAAGCATTTTACAGGCCGGAACGGGTATTGGAACGTGGTTTCTGTGGATGGTTTGTGGTTGATTACATTTATCACATCTAGTTATGTGTGGCTGGTGAATTTGGTCTGTATATTTTGCTGGAAATGTGCCGTTCCGTCACTTTTTATAAAATATTGTATTAAAGGCTGGAACAGATATCATAATGTGGTTTCTGTGGATGGTTTGTGGCTGATTACACTTATAACATTTACTCATGTGTGACTGGTGAATTTGGTGTATCTGGTTTGCTGGTAAGGTGCCGTACCGTCACTTTTCATGAAAAAGCATTTTACAGGCCGGAACGGGTATTGGAACGTGGTTTCTGTGGATGGTTTGTGGTTGATTACACTTATCACATCTAGTTATGTGTGGCTGGTGAATTTGGTCTGTATATTTTGCTGGGAAGGTGCCGTTCCGTCACTTTTTATAAAAAAAAGTGTATTAAAGGCTGGAACAGATATTATAATGTGGTTTCTGTGGATGGTTTGTGGCTGATTACACTTATAACATTTAGTCATGTGTGACTGGTGAATTTGGTGTATCTTGTTTGCTGGTAAGGTGCTGTTCCGTCACTTTTCATGAAAAAGCATTTTACAGGCCGGAACGGGTATTGGAACGTGGTTTCTGTGGATGGTTTGTGGTTGATTACACTTATCACATCTAGTTATGTGTGGCTAGTGAATTTGGTCTGTATATTTTGCTGGGAAGGTGCCGTTCCGTCACTTTTTATAAAAAAGTGTATTAAAGGCCGGAACAGATAATATAATGTGGTTTCTGTGGATGGTTTGTGGCTGATTACACATATTACATTTAGTCACATGTGACTTGTGAATTTGGTGTATCTGGTTTTCTGGGAAGGTGCTGTTCCGGGTTGTTATGTTTGGTTCCGGACACTATTTTGGTAGTTAAAGGGTTAATTAATTATTATATCACAAATATTCTTGTTCCTAAAATTGTTCTCAAGAGTCTCTAACACATCCCATTATATTTTAAATAAATTTTCTACATAAAAGGCCTGTTCCGGCCTGTTCCGTTCCGTTCCGGCTTTTACACCGTTCCAACACAGAGTACTAAGGAAACATACTTTCACTAATATATATGTTGCTAAGTCAGATATGATCCCTAACACATAAACAACAATGTAAAGGCTGTTCACCATTTTACAGATATTAGCCACATTGATATACTATTAGAAAGCAGAGAACAGCCATACATTACCAGCTGCCCAGCTACAAATACGATAAGAGGGTGTTGTTATACTTTCTCCTCTCACTATCACAGGCATTTTAGCAAGCTCTGTGGTGGACACATTCATTTAGTTATTAGAAACGAGTTTGAGCAATGGCACTACACTTAGACACACTCCCCAGTATCTCTATAGTGGTCAATGATAATTGGTTATTGTGCAATCAATCTATGCTGTTGGAGGGAGGGGTGCTACCGCACAACAATAGCATTCATACAAGGAGTGGAGGTGATAAAGTCACTTCCACGAAAGAATGCGGTTCTAGCACTCACTGTCTTAACCTCTTATGCGGCGTTAACTTCCAGAGTATAAAACTTAACTTTTATTTATTTGGCTAAAATGATTGGAGAAGGGGGAAACATAAACAGTTAAAAACCTAGGATAGAGTAGTCCTGTATAGATTCTGTTATATGCAATAATATGTGTGAATAGGCCTTTGGGGTATGATAGCCCAGATAATAATATTACAGTATAATCTATACAGAAATCAATGTGGCACACCGGCTCAATTAAATAAAGCTGTGTTGATGTAGTGTAGATTATTATAACGAGCTGAGCATAGGTAGTAGTGATAGTGATACTACCTATGCTCAGTGAAACCGAACTCAGCAAATCATAACTCACTATAACACTCATTACAGGTGCTGCACAACACTGCAAGCAGTACTGTTAATACTTAATGAAGTTTAGGAATTACAACTGGTGCACAAAATAGTACCCAAATACTTAACACTGTGTAGTGGCACTACTGCACCACAATATTCTGATTTAATTATACCAATAACCAGTAACATTATTTAACATTTTATTGGGGCTTGCATAAGAACAGCACAGTAACAAAACCTCTGCTGCACCAAAATAAAGTTACCTTTTTATGTTTAATACCACATCACTATTCTGACGTGGCAATGCAGAATATCTAGGGCTTCTCCAATGTACACTCAGCTGCTATGAAACAGAATAAGAATATAGATTGAGCAAGTTACATTTAAACTTGAAATAATAATAGCTTGATTACACTATATCCTAGTTTATTCTTAACACAAAACCATCCCAGACCAGAGGGTCAAACGCAATTACATAAGTGGTATTGGGATATTATAATGCATACAAACCAATTTACTTGACATTAACCCTATGATAAGCAAACATAAAAGTGAGTGAATGGATAGACAACAGCAGCAATAATACTGTCATTATCAAGTGATTTATATTGATACAACAATGAATAACTGAAAGATAAAACTGGCAGCTGTCTTATCTCAGATATCTTAGAGAATAGAAGTAGCCCAGCACTTTAATACATGTATTGTTTCCCCCACTGGACAACCAATATAAATCCAGCATTTTTTGTGTAGATTATCCTATATGTAAGAGATCACTTCAAATTAATAACAGCCTTAGAGTATGGATGACAGCAATATGTATACATAAACATATTATATCAGCATTAAACTGACTACTTATTGTATAAGACATCCTTGCTACGGCTTAAAACCCATAATCTTTAACTAAGCTGAGCTTAAGCAATCCCCCACTGGGCATCGTTATAATAATCTACACTACATCAACACAGCTTTATTTAATTGAGCCGGTGTGCCACATTGATTTCTGTATAGATTATACTGTAATATTATTATCTGGGCTATCATACCCCAAAGGCCTATTCACACATATTATTGCATATAACAGAATCTATACAGGACTACTCTATCCTAGGTTTTTAACTGTTTATGTTTCCCCCTTTTTTTCCCCCTTCTCCAGTCATTTTAGCCAAATAAATAAAAGTTAAGTTTTATACTCTGGAAGTTAACGCCGCATAAGAGGTTAAGACAGTGAGTGCTAGAACCGCATTCTTTCGTGGAAGTGACTTTATCACCTCCACTCCTTGTATGAATGACATTCATTTAGTTTACTGTCAAGTCTGTAGCTGTATGAATGTAACCTGATCTCTGTGCAGCTGGACAAGGAATAAGCAATAAAAAAATAATTCTGTGTGCTGCTCTCATATTTACTTAGCCTCTGTAACATAGAAAAGAGTTTGTGTGCAGCTATTTTACAATGGATGATCTAGCAGTCTGTAATGAAATCTATCAGATGGATCCTTTACTTCTGCCCTGGTCACTGTTTGTGTGCTTCTGTCAGCGCTGTATGTTGCCTCCATAAGTGTTTAAACTTTACTGCTGATTTGAGGTTGTGTGCTGGGGGAGGGGCTTGTACTGAGGTGCTGTGTGCTGCTCACATTTTAACTCCCACATTGAATTATAGTAAGAGTCTTAGACCGTCAGTCAGAGAAATATCAGAATCGTTCATGCTCCTCTAAACAAATGTAAGCAGATGCTCTATAACTCTGTAATATATAACACACAAGAGCTTAGCACCCACTCTGTTTCCTATACAAGCAAATCCAAGCACTGTGCAATGTAAATAAATAATGTTGCCTGTGTCCCTCCCAACGCTTTCTCCCCTAAACCTTCAGGAAGGAAAGGAAAAAAATGAGAACAATTAGAAAAGCGGAACTGAACTTCCCCCAGCAGTGCCAGCAACGTTGCTAAAATGAAACAGGAACAAAGTTCAACTCGTGCACTGTCTGCATCCTGTAATAACAGAGCAGCCTGTCACTATGTATACACACAGCCTGAGCACTGTTAGGTTCACGCTTATGCACCTAGCATAATCACCTATAAACGATCTAATGATCTTACACTATAAAGGAACTCCTCACCCCTGCTCCAGTCCACTGATCAGCCTCCTCTCCCGTCTCTGTTATTCACTCAGTCTTTTACAAACTGAATTAATGCGTTGAGTACTCATTTTGGGGGTAGATTACAATTTTTTTGCTATCATTAGCACACGGAGCGCAAACGTGATTTCTGTGTTTTTTTGTGCTGGAATCCACAATACAAGTGGCCCGGTGTTTAGATTATCACAAATTAGTTTGAGTGAACTCTCTCTGATTATTGCTCCCCACATTTTCTATTGGCGGCATTGAGCATGAATGTGCACTCGTATTACAAGTTTAAAGTAAATCCGATCACTCAAACCCAATAAAAATGTTATGCCTAAACTTTTTTATGTGACTTGAAAGTTCACATAAAGAGTTTGGCCAGAGGAAAAGGTTGCACCAAACTATACTATTGACCCAAAAACCGCCACACTCCTCCATTGCAAACTACCCTGCTACACTATTAACCCCTAAACTGCCACACCCCTACAATGCCAACTACCATGGTACACTATCAGTGGCGGCTCGTGGGTTATTCAAATGGGGGTTGCATTATTCAAATGGGGGTTCACGGACCAGTTATGTAAAATAACACACACACACTGTATATTCAATATATATATATATCCTATATAATAAAAGGCCAAGTGTCTTTGTCCGAAGCTGTCATGCACAGTAGAGACTGCGGGCAAGGACAAACACACCTGGCCTTCCAACTGACCTCCTCTTGGCATCTGGCGTTGCGTGTGGTGGAGTGGGCGTGGCCAGTCGGGTGTGGTGTGGGCGTGTCATGGCCAGGGCCGGGCGTGACCCGGGCAGGGCCAGATGCGGCCAGATGCCGACTGCATTCAGTGAGACTGAGAGCTCTAAAAAGGGGGGATAGAGAGAGCAGCAGAAGAGGGGGGATAAAGAGAGGGAGAGAGACAGCAAAAGAGAGGGGGAGAGAGCACAGAAGAAAAGGGGAGAGAGCACAAAAGAGAGGGGGAGAGAGCACAAAAGAGGGGGGAGAGCACAAAAGAGAGGGGGGATAGAGCACAAAAGAGAGGGGGAGAGAGCACAAAATAGAGGGGGGAGAGCACAAAAGAGAGGGGGAGAGAGCACAAAAGAGAGGGGGAGAGAGCACAAAAGAGAGGGGGAGAGCACAAAAGAGAGGGGGGAGAGAGCACAAAAGAGAGGGGGAAGAGAGCACAAAAGAGAGGGGGGAGAAAGCACAAAAGAGAGGGGGAGAGAGCAGAAAAGAGAGGGGGAGAGAGCAGAAAAGAGAGGGGGGAGAGACAACAAAAGAGAGGGGGGAGAGCACAAAAGAGAGGGGGAGAGAGCAGAAAAGAGAGGGGGAGAGAGCACAAAAGAGTGGGGGAGAGAGCACAAAAGAGAGTGGGAGAGAGCACAAAAGAGAGGGGTAGAGAGCACAAAAGAGAGGGAGGAGAGAGCACAAAAGAGAGAGGGAGAGAGCACAAAAGAGATGGGGAGAGAGCACAAGAGATTGGGGGAGAGAGCACAAAAGAGAGGGGGAGAGAGCCAAAAGAGAGGGGGAGAGTGCACAAAAGAGAGGGAGAGAGACAGCAAAAGAGAGAGAGAGAAAACAAGAGGAGAGAGAGAGCAAATGAGAGGAGAGAGAGAGCAAATGAGAGGAGAGAGAGAGCAAATGAGAGGAGAGAGAGAGCAAACGAGAGGAGAGAGAGAGCAAACAAGAGTATAGAGAGAGAGAGCAAACGAGAGGGGGGAAGAGAGAGAGCAAAAGAGAGAGAGAGAGAGCAAAAGAGAGGGGGGAGAGAGAGAGCAAAAGAGAGGGGAAGAGAGCACAAAAGAGAGGGGGAGAGAGCACAAAAGAGGGGGGAGAGCACAAAAAAGAGGGGGAGAGAGCACAAAAGAGAGGGGGAGAGAGCACAAAAGAAAGGGGGGAGAGCACAAAAGAGAGGGGGAGAGAGCACAAAAGAGAGGGGGAGAGAGCACAAAAGAGAGGGGGAGAGCACAAAAGAGAGGGGGGAGAGAGCACAAAAGAGAGGGGGAAGAGAGCACAAAAGAGAGGGGGGAGAAAGCACAAAAGAGAGGGGGGGAGAGCACAAAAGAGAGAGGGGAGAGACAACAAAAGAGAGGGGGAGAGCAGAAAAGAGAAGGGGAGAGAGCAGAAAAGAGAGGGGGAGAGACAACAAAAGAGAGGGGGAGAGCACAAAAGAGAGGGGGAGAGAGCAGAAAAGAGAGGGGAAGAGAGCACAAAAGAGAGGGGGAGAGAGCACAAAAGAGAGGGGGAGAGAGCACAAAAGAGAGGGGGAGAGAGCACAAAAGAGAGGGAGGAGAGAGCACAAAAGAGAGGGGGAGAGAGCACAAAAGAGATGGGGGAGAGAGCACAAGAGATAGGGGGAGAGAGCACAAAAGAGAGGGGGAGAGTGCGCAAAAGAGAGGGAGAGAGACAGCAAAACAGAGGGAGAGAGAAAACAAGAGGAGAGAGAGCAAATGAGAGGAGAGAGAGAGCAAACGAGAGGAGAGAGAGAGCAAACAAGAGTATAGAGAGAGAGAGCAAACGAGAGGGGGGAAGAGAGAGAGCAAAAGAGGGAGAGAGAGCAAAAGAGAGGGGGGAAGAGAGAGAGCAAAAGAGGGAGAGAGAGAGCAAAAGAGAGGGGGGGAGAGAGAGAGCAAAAGCGAGGGGGGAGAGAGGGAGCAAAAGAGAGGGGGAGAGAGAGAGCAAAAGAGAGGGGAGAAAGAGAGACACCTGGCCTTCCAACTGACCTCCTCCTGGCATCTTGCGTCGCGTGTGGTGGAGTGGGCGTGGCTGGCCGGGGGTTGAGTGGACGGGGTCGGGCTGGGCCAGATGCGGCCAGATGCTGACTGCAGTCAGTGAGACTGAGTAAGCAAAAGAGAGGTAGAGAGACAGCAAAAGAGAGGAGAGCGAGAGTAAATGAGAGGAGAGAGACAGCAAACGAGAGGAGAGAGAGAGCAAACGAGAGGAAAGAGAGAGAGAAAACGAGAGGGGGAAGAGAGAGAGCAAAAGAGGGAGAGATAGAGCAAAAGAGAGGGGGTAGAGAGAGAGCAAAAGAGAGGGGGTAGAGAGAGAGCAAAAGAGAGGGGGTAGAGAGAGAGCAAAAGAGAGGGGGTAGAGAGAGAGCAAAAGAGAGGGGGTAGAGAGAGACCAAAAGAGAGGGGGTAGAGAGAGACCAAAAGAGAGGGGGGGGGGAGAGAGAGCAAAAGAGAGGGGAAAGAGAGAGAGAGCAAAAGAGAGGAGATAAAGAGAGAAAAAAAGAGAGGGGGGATAGAGAGAGAGCAAGGGGTGGGACCGCTGTACTGCAAAAAATGGCCCGTGTACACTGGCTTTAGGACAAGTGTATATATATCTTAAGAAAAGAAAGAAACAATATACCAATTTATCCAACAAAGAGAAAGAGGCACTTAAAACATTAACGGCTAGATTTAGAGTTTTGTCAGTAACGACCCGCGTAGCTAACGCATGCTTTTTTTCCCCCGCACCTTTTAAATACCGCTGGTATTTGGAGTTCACAGAATGGCTGCGTTTTCAGTGCGTTAGGCTCCAAAAAAGGAGCGTAGAGCATAATTTACCGCCACTGCAACTCTCGATACCAGCGGTGCTTACAGACGCGGCCAGCTTCAAAAACGTGCTTGTGCACGATTCTCCCATAGGAAACAATGGGGCAGTTTGAGCTGAAAAAAAACTAACACCTGCAAAAAAGCAGCGTTCAGCTCCTAACGCAGCCCCATTGTTTCCTATGGGGAAACACTTCCTAAGTCTGCACCTAACACTCTAATATGTACCCCGAGTCTAAACACCCCTAGCATTACACTTATTAACCCCTAATCTGCCGCCCCCGCTATCGCTGACACCTGCATATTTTTTTTAACCCCTAACCTGCCGCTCCGTACACCGCCGCAACCTACATTATACCTATGTACCCCTAATCTGCTGCCCCTAACACCGCCGACCCCTATATTATATTTATTAACCCCTAATCTGCCGCCCCCAACGTCGCCTCCACCTACCTACAATAATTAACCCCTAATCTGCCGACCGGACCTCACAGCTACTCTAATAAATGTATTAACCCCTAAAGCTAAGTCTAACCCTAACACTAACACCCCCCCTAAGTTAAATATAATTTAAATCTAACGAAATAAATTAACTCTTATTAAATAAATTATTCCTATTTGAAGCTAAATACTTACCTGTAAAATAAATCCTAATATAGCTACAATATAAATTATAATTATATTGTAGCTATTTTAGGATTAATATTTATTTTACAGGTAACTTTGTAATTATTTTAACCAGGTACAATAGCTATTAAATAGTTAATAACTATTTAATAGGTACCTAGTTAAAATAATTACAAAATTATCTGTAAAATAAATCCTAACCTAAGTTACAATTAAACCTGACACTACACTATCAATAAATTAATTAAATAAAATACCTACAATTAAATCTAACACTACACTATCAATAAATTAATTACATGAAATACCTACAAATAAATACAATGAAATAAACTAACTAAAGTTCAAAAAATAAAAAAGAACTAAGTTACAAAAATAAAAAAATATTTACAAACATTAGAAAAATATTACAATTTTAAACTAATTACACCTACTCTAAGCCCCCTAATAAAATAACAAAGACCCCCAAAATAAAAAAATGCCCTACCCTATTCTAAAATTAAAATAGAAAAGCTCTTTTACCTTACCAGCCCTGAAAAGGGCCCTTTGCGGGGCATGCCCCAAAGAATTCAGCTCTTTTGCCTGTAAAAAAAAACATACAATACCCCCCCCAACATTACAACCCACCACCCACATACCCCTAATCTAACCCAAACCCCCCTTAAAGAAACCTAACACTAAGCCCCTGAAGATCTCCCTACCTTGTCTTCACCACACCGGGTTCACCGATCAATCCAGAAGAGCCTCCGATGTCTTGATCCAAGCCCAAGCGGGGGGCTGAAGATGTCCATGATCCGGCTGAAGTCTTCATCCAAGCGGGAGCTGAAGAGGTCCATGATCCGACTGAAGTCTTCTATCAAGCGGCATCTTCAATCTTCTTTCTTCCGGATCCATGTAGTTCATCCCGCCGACGCGGAACATCCATCTTCACCGACGACTTCCCGACGAATGACGGTTCCTTTAAGGGACGTCATCCAAGATGGCGTCCCTCAAATTCCGATTGGCTGATAGGATTCTATCAGCCAATCGGAATTAAGGTAGGAAAATTCTGATTGGCTGATGGAATCAGCCAATCAGATTCAAGTTCAATCCGATTGGCTGATCCGATCAGCCAATCAGATTGAGCTCGCATTCTATTGGCTGATCGGAACAGTCGTCGGGAAGTCGTCGGTGAAGATGGATGTTCCGCGTCGGATCCGGAAGAAAGATGATTGAAGATGCCGCTTGATAGAAGACTTCAGTCGGATCATGGACCTCTTCAGCTCCCGCTTGGATGAAGACTTCAGCCGGATCATGGACATCTTCAGCCCCCCGCTTGGGCTTGGATCAAGACTTCGGAGGCTCTTCTGGATCGATCGGTGAACCCGGCGTGGTGAAGACAATTTAGGGAGATCTTCAGGGGCTTAGTGTTAGGTTTATTTAAGGGGGGTTTGGGTTAGATTAGGGGTATGTGGGTGGTGGGTTGTAATGTTGGGGGGGTATTGTATGTTTTTTTTACAGGCAAAAGAGCTGAATTCTTTGGGGCATGCCCTGCAAATGGCCCTTTTCAGGGCTGGTAAGGTAAAAGAGCTTTTCTATTTTAATTTTAGAATAGGGTAGGGCATTTTTTTATTTTGGGGTCTTTGTTATTTTATTAGGGGGCTTAGAGTAGGTGTAATTAGTTTAAAATTGTTGTAATATTTTTCTAATGTTTGTAAATATTTTTTTTTTTTTTGCAACTTAGTTCTTTTTTATTTTTTGTACTTTAGTTAGTTTATTTCATTGTATTTATTTGTAGGTATTTCATGTAATTAATTTATTGATAGTGTAGTGTTAGATTTAATTGTAGGTATTTTATTTAATTAATTTATTGATAGTGTAGTGTTAGGTTTAATTGTAACTTAGGTTAGGATTTATTTTACAGGTAATTTTGTAATTATTTTAACTAGGTAACTATTAAATAGTTATTAACTATTTAATAGCTATTGTACCTGGTTAAAATAATTACAAAGTTGCCTGTAAAATAAATATTAATCCTAAAATAGCTACAATAGCTACAATATAATTATAATTTATATTGTAGCTGTATTAGGATTTATTTTACAGGTAAGTATTTAGCTTTAAATAGGAACAAAAGAAGGAAACTCTAGGAATGGCCTAACTTGCACATTGAAAATTGTGCGATTAGCAAAGGTATAGGCTCTGTTATGGGAGACGCAGCAGGCACTTAGAAAAAACGTGCAAATGGCTATGGCAGGCTATACCTCTCTATCGCAAGTGCCGTAAAAAAGGGATTTTTTTTTATTAAACTGGACAGTCTAGACTGGAATATTTTTTGGATGAATAAATATCATTTTTCCAATAAGGGGGCTATTGGAGAAATTATATTTATTCAGCCAAAAAATGTATTTTCTTTCTTTTTTTTCTTTTTCTCAGGGGTTCATGTGCGGCTGTGAGCGTCCACTGTACACTATTAACCTCTAAATCCTCACACCCCAATAGAAAAAACTCTCATTCTATTGGCTGATTTGAATTTGAACATCACTTCATTTTAATAGTTTTCACCCTAGTCACTAGCTGTTAAAATGGCTGTCCATATAAATAACACAACATGGCAGTTGATATTTTGTTTACAGCTTACACTGAGCTCATTCAAGATTTTCAATTGTTAATCAATCAATAGGCAATAATAAAATTATCTATGAGTTTAAAACCTTGTAAAAAGGTTAAATATATAGTTAAAGGCACATTAAACTGACATATGAAAGGCGGGGGCTTATTTAAAAGGGTGGGGTCTAGTGCCCCACCATATTTAAAATTCACCAGCTGTCAGTGAAGAACACTGGAATGTGAAATATTCATATTTTCAAGTCGGTTTAGCTCAAATGAGAATATGCAATTAGGTTTGCGTGCAAGTAGGGTGTTAGTGAGCTCTGTTCATTGAATTATCCTGCACACTGCTATAGTTGTGAATGAGACTGTTTGCAAGTTGCTGCATGAATATCTCTCCACATAGGCACTGCTGTGTGAATACCCTGCACGCTGCCCAAGATGAGACGCAGGTGGTCTGTAGTTTTCCTGTGTGAAAGTCACAAGTGGTTTATTTAGAGCTGCAGCTCAATGTGTAAAATCTAAGCTGCACACAGCTCCTGATAGAGCCTAATTCAACCAGAAGTTTTCCTGCTTGTTTCACACAGTAGGAGTTTATTCTGAGCTGCAGTACTTCTGTGATTTCCAGTGTCAGCTGTGAGAGTATATCTTAATTTCATTAATTGTTTCAGCTAACCTTCTACATTCCTTTACTACAATCCAAAGCTATCCAGTTCTATTCTTCCTCTTACTTCCACACTTATGGAAGGTTAAACCCTGTTTATCATTGTAATCTGTTCACTTTGAATCCTGAAACCTTCCTAGAGTAACTATATTGCTTCTGACCACCAGAGGGAGCTTGTGCTCTTGCTCTTATGTTAACAGATAAAATAACCGCTGTAGGTTTTTCAGTACATATTACCGTTTACATACTAATTATATACAAGTCAACTTCTTGCAGTTGTGGTTCACTACCAATTTCTACAAAATCTGTGCCGACTCATATTAAAGGGACATTGTACACTAGATTTTGCTTTGCATAAATGTTTTGTAGATGATACATGTATATAGCCTATCTGGGAGTGTTTTTGTAACAATATATAGTTTTGCTTATTTTTTTAATAACATTGGGCTGATTTTCAGACTCCTAACCAAGCCCCACAGTGTTAGATGTATACACGTGCTTACAGACTCATGCTGTTATCTGTCTTTTCATATGCAGGGAGGGGGGAGGGGGAGTGTCTGCTCTTCTTGTTTTTTCCATTCCCTTTCACTGGATATCCCAGCCTAACCTCATCAACAGTGCTAAACTGGGAGATTCTAAGTAAGTTTTTAAAAGGGTTTATACTGGATTTTAAGATCAGTATCTATGCATATTCTTTTTTATAGTAGTGTCTATTGCATGCAGTTATATGCTGTCCCTTTAAGGTCACATTACAGTTGTTTTGAATTAACCCCTTTGTGCAGTGTTTAAGGGAAATCATAATTTACATGTGTGAGATTAACCTATTGTAATACAAATCCATCCTGATAACTGCTAAATAATATGAATGCCATTTTTATTTAGGCATGCTGGGTATACTGAGCATGTGTGCTCAATTATATTGACAGTTTTTAAAAAAATTTAATTCATTGATTGACAAACCAACAATTTCTAATTTGGCAAGATTTAAATCAGAAAACAAGAATAAGAATAGTTTCCACACTGTAAATTGTGAAACCTCTAAGTGACAAGGTTTCTTCCATTGCAATAATTTAGCTGCAAAGATCTACACTAGACTTTAAATTGCACTATAGAGAGCAAGGTCTGTTTGCACAATTTATATTACTGTAAGAAGATAGTGACACAAAGTTCTGTAAATAGTAAATTGTGACCAAATTGTTGGGAATTCTCATTTCCTTCTTAATATTAGGAGAGTCCACAGCTTCATTCCTTACTTGTGGGAAATACAGAACCTGACTACTAGGAGGAGACAAAGACACCCCAGCTAAAGGCTTATATACCTCCCCCACTTCCCTCATATCCCAGTCATTCTTTGCCTTTCGTCACAGGAGGTTGGCAGAGAAGTGTCAGAAGATATGGAGTAGTTCCTTATGGAGGGTAGTACCATTCGGAATGTGACTGGAGTTTTAAGTAGTCTTGTCAGTCTCTCGGTGAGAGCATTGACAAATGTTAGGGTCTGGAAATGCAGGGAGAGTCTTTCTGCGAACCCATCCAGACTCGTATTAACAGCTCCTTAGCAATCAGTGTTGACGAGTTTCACTGTCTGCTCCTATTATTATTATCAGGTATTTGTAGAGCGCCAACAGGTTCCGCAGCGCTATGAACATGGGTGGTATATAAAAAACGATTACAGGGATCAAATGAGGAGAGCGAGTCCTGCATAGAGTTGCACTGTTGTAGTTGGCTCTTAAGAAGGTGAACTACAAACAGCTGGGCTCATAGGCGTACATGCTATGGGGTTTTAGGGGATAGCAGTGGAGATAGGAAGGTTAGTGTAGGTTGTAAGTGTCCCTAAATAGTAGAGTCTTCAGGGAGCACTTGAAGCTTTTAAAACTAGGGGAGATTCTTGTGGAGCGAGACAGAGAGTTCCATAAGATGGGAGCCAGTCTTAAGAAATCTTTTAGACGGGAATGTGAGGAGGTAACAAGAGAAGAGGAGTGTAGGAGATCATGAGCGGAGTATCTGGAGATAAGAGAGGAGATGTAGGGGGGAGCAGTGCAATTGATGGCTTTGTGTGACAGAGTGAGAATTTTGTGTTTAGTCCTGGAGGCAAGAGGAAGCCAGTGAAGGGATTGGCAGAGAGGTGCGGCAGATGAAGAGCGACGTGCAAGGAAGATGAGTCTGGCAGAGGCATTCATTATAGATTGTAAAGGAGCTAGGTGGCAGTTAGGGAGACCAGAGAGGATAGAGTTGCAGTAGTCAAGGCGGGAAAGGATGAGAGAGTGAATTAAAATCTTTGTTGTGTCTTGTGTAAGGAAATGTCTAATTTTAGCAATGTTTGTAAGGTGGAAGCGGCAGTCTTTAGCCAAGGACTGAATGTGAGGAGTGAAAGAAAGATCTGAGTCAAGTGTGACCCCAAGACATCAGGCATGTGAGGTTGGGGGTAATGATGGAGTTGACAAGAGTTATAGAGACATGGGGGGTGGAGATTTTGGAAGAAGGGGGGGAAATAAAGAGCTCAGTTTTGGAGAGGTTTAGCTTGAGGTAGTGAGAGGACATTCAAGATGAGATATGAGAGAGACAGTTAGTGACACGGGTTAGCAAGGAAGGAGATAGTTCTGGTGCAGAGAGGTAGATTTGGGTATTGTCGGCATACAAATGATAATGAAACCCGTGGGACTTTATTAAGGAACCTAGTGAGGACGTTTAGATTGAGAAGAGAAGGGGACCGAGGACAGAGCCTTGCGCTACTCCAACAGAAAGAGGTAACGGGGCAGAGGATACCCCAGAGAAGGCTACACTAAAGGTACGGTTAGACAGATAGGAAGAGAACCAAGAGAGAACTGTGTCACAGATGCCGAAGGATTGTAGGGTATGGAGCAAAAGAGGGTGGTCGACAGTATCAAAGGCAGCAGACAGATCAAGGAGGATAAGTAGAGAGAAGTGGCCTTTTGATTTTGCTGTAAGTAGGTTATTGGTAACCTTAACAATTGCTGTCTCTGTTGAGTGAAGGGGGCAAAATCCAGATTGCAATGGGTCAAGGAGGGAGTTTAATGTAAGGAAATGGGATAGACAAGCATATACTAGCTTTTCAATAAGTTTTGAGGCAAGAGGTAGTAGGGAAATAGGGCGGTAGTTGGATTGGGAAGTTGGATCGAGAGAAGGTTCTTTGAGGATAGGTGTGAATAATGAATATTTAAGAGATGTGGGAAAAATACCAGTACTAAGGGAGAGGTTAAAGATGTGTGTAAGTATAGGGGTAAGGGTAGAAGAGAGGGAGGGGAGTAATTGTGAGGGGATGTGGTCGAGGGGACAGGTAGTGAGGTGAGAGGATAGTATAAGGGCAGAAACTTCATCCTCTTTAACAGGGGCCAAAGAGCTAAATTTATGGCTATGTGGTTTTTGGATGATTGTAAGCTTTTGAGGGGGTGGGAGACCGGAGTATGTTGAGAGCTGGTTTCATTTCTGATGGAGTCAATTTTGTTGTTAAAGTAGCTGGCAAAATCTTGGGCTGAGAGAAAAGTTGTAGTGGGAGGTGGGGGTGGGCAAAGAAGAGTATTGAATGTGGAGAACAGACATTTTAGGTTTGAAGAAATAGTAGAGAAGTAATGTTGCTTATATAGATTAAAGGCAGAATAGTAGGAGTTCAAGATGAACTTATAGTGAAGAAAGTCAGCAGAACTCAGTGAAAGTCAGCAGAACTCAGAGATTTCCTCCAGTGTCGCTCAGCAGTACAGGACCATCTGCGTAGGTACCGTGTCAGAGGAGTATGCCAGGGCTGAGGATGAGTGTATGTTTTCCGAGCTATGGTAATTGGGGCCAAGTTATCAAGGACCAATGTAAGTGTGGAGTTATAGTGGCAGATGGATTCATCAGGACAGGAAAAGGAGTAGATGGAAGAGAGAAGAGGTTCGAGAGAGTTAGCGAGCTGTTGCTGATCTAATGACTTGATTCTTCTGTGAAGTTTAGTGTGAGGAGGAGTTGTAGGGAGGGAGGTGAGGTACAAGTGAGGAGGTGGTGGTCAGAAAGAGGAAAAGGTGAGTTTGTGAAGTTTGAGATAGTGCATCGATAACTGAAAATCAGATCAAGGGAGTGACCATCTTTGTGAGTGGGAGAGTCAGTCCATTGAGACAGGCCAAGAGAAGAATTGAGTTGCAGAAGTTGTTTTGCAGAGGAGGCAGAGGGATTATCAACAGGGAGGTTGAAGTCACCGAGAATGAGGGCAGGGGTATCCAAGGAAAGGAAGTAAGATAGCCAGGCAGCAAAGTGATCTAGAAATAGAGTTGCTGAGCCAAGAAGGCGGTATATGACTGCAACGCATATAGAGAGGGGAGAGAATAAGCGAATCATGTGTGTTTCTAATGAAGAAAATTTGAGTGAAGAGAAGGGCTGTATTTGTTGAAAGGCGCAACGAGAGGAAAGTAAAATACCAACACCACCTCCTTGTCTATTGTCAGACCTAGGAGTGTGGCTGAAGTGGAGACCCCCATGTGACAGTGCAGCAGAGGAAGCAGTGTCTGAAGGAGAGAGACAGGTTTCTGTGAGAGCCAGAAGATTGAGAGAGTGGGAGATAAAGAGGTCATGGATAGAAGTGAGTTTGTTGCAAACAGAGCGAGAGTTCAATAGTGCACAAGTGAAAGGGTGGTGGCTTTAGATGCAAGAGGAATAAGATTAAGGTTAGCAGAGTTTTGTTTTTGAAGTCTATTGAAGGGCACACATGGGTGTGCAGGGCAGGGAAGTTGTGGGGGACCAGGATTAGGGGAGATGTCACCAGCAGCTAGTATGAGCAAGAGGGAGAGTGACATGAGATGAGATGCGGATTTGCAGTAGTGAGACTGTTTTGGTGATGAGATGCAAGGGGGAGAGAGAGTATTTAGGAATCTGTGAAGTTCATGAATACAAAAGTAAGGTGAGGTTAATAGAGATGGGCTAATGAGCAATGCAGGTGGTGATGGGTAAGGAGTAATTGATTAAAGTAGTTTGTTGAACAGATAAAAGGGGGCAAAAAGGGGTATTAAGATATTTTGCATTTTTTACAAAAATGACAGTGTATAAAACTCAGTATAAAAACAGAACTTGCCTTATCCCTTGTCCAATCCTTTTTTAATTCTTGTATAATTCGATGTGCCTCACTTATAAATGTTCACTTAAGAGATGTGAACAGATGATCTTACAATATTGCTATCTGACCTACATTGATAGTCCCTGCATTGCTTTCCCCATAGCAGTGATAAATTTATAGGCCACAACATTCAGCTGAATGCAATAAATTAGGTAAAGACCTGATCAAAGACAGTCAAAGACCAATTGGGAAAATTTGATTCAGGGTGATATAAGTTAAAAATAACAGACAATAGCATTTGGGGGAGGCTGTGGTTAAACCATTAGTGAAATGATAAATTTAGGAATTAAAACAAGTTTTTGCAAGGTTTGAACATCACATAGATAAAGGCAAGATATCAGCAGGGTAAATACATAATTAATTGTACAGATAAATGAAAAAAGAGAGGCTTGCATTACATATGACACAAAAAACAGGGAAATTGGCAGGATTTGAATGCAGGGATCAATTCACATACCAAAGAGAGACTTGTAGTACAAATGACACAAAAAAACAGAGTAATTGGCAGGATTTTAATGAAGGGATCAATTCACATAACAAAGAGAGATTTGTAGTACATATGACACAAAAAACAGGGAAATTGGCAGGATTTGAATGCAGGGATCAATTCACATACCAAAGAGAGACTTGTAGTACAAATGACACAAAAAAACAGAGTAATTGGCAGGATTTTAATGAAGGGATCAATTCACATAACAAAGAGAGATGTGTAGTACATATGACACAAAAAACAGGGAAATTGGCAGGATTTGAATGCAGGGATCAATTCACATACCAAAGAGAGACTTGGAGGCCTATGTATCAAAGGTCTTGCGGACCTGATCCGACAGTGCTGATCAGGTCCGCAAGACCTCACTGAATGCGGAGAGCAATACGCTCTCCGTATTCAGCATTGCACCAGCAGCTCACAAGAGCTGTTGGTGCCACGCCACCCCCTGCAGATTTGCGGCCAATGGGCCACCAGTAGGGAGGTGTCAATCAACCCCATTGTACTCAATCGGGTTGAACTGTTGCGATTCCTGTCCGCCTGCTCAGAGCAAAATAAAAGAATCGGTTATTAATTTTGAAATAGTTTTGACATTTTAAATTGACTGTTTAGCTACTTATTAAATTCAGTAAATATTTATCCAACATGCTGCTGCTATGCACTGCTTCTTATGTCCACACATACACATTTTTATACAATATTGAAAATTATACAAGTTTGTATTTTAAAAATGAATTTCAGTTACAATACAATATGTGTTTCTGCTTGGCTCAGTGCAGATGTGTATCCAACACAGCAGGGGTAATTTAACATGTGGATGAGGACAGCTGTATCCTCTGAGTAAGTTTGTATATTCCCTTATTCTTACAGACAGAGCAACTGTTTTTTTTACATAAGGAAAAATTCTTTACCCAGGCCTGCTTTGAAATGGATAATTAAGACATTCTGGCTTGTGATCTGATAGGAACTTTAACTTCACACCTTAGGCAGGAAATCTTTGAAAGCAATTCCTTTGTTCTCAGATTTTCTGTTAATCAGGAAAAAGGAGGGTTGGTCTGTTATGGCTATAGCCCACACAATTTATGTCAAATTTGATAGTAACTAAAATGGAATTTTAAATCATGTGGTATATCTGTAGTTTATGTCATGTTACTCACAGATACCCTGACATAGTTCCCCCTTCCAATTTAAATATATGTATGACACATGTATTTGAATTGGCTTAAAGTCAGTGGTACTTGGTGAGTGTATTGACAGTATACATCATAGACATTCTTCTATGAAGAGAGTCCATTATTTTTGAGCCCTTATGCTCATTAGCTAGGCATCTTTAAACTAAAATATGTCTAATGTATTTGGGGATGTGATATTTTATTCTCCCTCTATGACTTGTAGTTGGTATCTAGGATGGCACCCTCGTAACTGATTAATATGGACCATTTATCCGTAAAAGTATCATTTTTAGGGATCCTAATTTTATAGGCGACTGGAGATATTTTGTCAGTAATGACAAAAGGACCCTTATATGATGGAATAAATTTCTTCTCCTTAACCTGATCTCTTCCAAAATTATAAAGATAAACTTTTTCATTGATTTCATATTCTTTTTTGGACGTTTTGAGATCATAATAGGTTTTAGTGGCAGTTGCAGGCTTTTTTATGTTCCTTGAGCAAATGCAAAGGCATATTGCAGGTGTTTCCTTAGGTTCTCCACATATTGATGCATATTTGCAGTGGTTATCAAGTTCTCGTCTGATGTACGGTACAGTAGATGCTGAGGTAGAACCATTCTTCTACAAGTCATCAACTCAAAAGGTGACATCTTAGTAGCACTACTTGGAGTTGCTCTTAATGCCATGAGGACTAGAGGTAATTTTACATCCCAGTCTTTACCCGTTTCACTCACAAACTTTTTGAGGATTTTCACAATGGACTCGTTGTAATGCTCTACCCCACCACTCGAGGCAGCTCTATATGCAATATGGAGCTTTTTATTTACCCCTAGTATTTGCCACATTTTGGCCATCACTTCGCTACTGAAGTGGGTTCCCCAATCGGATTTGATTCTGGGGTAAACCAAATCTGGAAAACACGTGGTTGATTAGCAAAGTTGTGCATTTTTCATCACTATTGTTAGGTGCACTGATGCACTCTACCCATTTAGTGAACAGGCATGTTACTGTCAACATGTATTTGTTAACTCTTGATAACCTAGTTACTGGATCAATAAAATAAATTTGTATATCTGACCATGGCATTACCATCCCCCTTTTCTGCAATGGCGCTCTATGCATTGGCGCAGTGGGTTGGAACTGTGGACAGATTAAACAACCTTGACAATAGGTTTGAACATCCTTTAACATATGTGTCCAAAAGGCATAGTCATGCAATATTTCATATGTTAATTTGGCATCACAATGGCCAGATGTGGGAGCATCATGGGCATGTTGAAGCATGAGACCTCTGAACTTGGCGGTTACCACCCATTCCTGGGTGCCAGTTTTGGAGGTTCTTATTAACAAACCATCCTGTAACTTGAAATGTGATCTGGACTTCATTAAGATTCTAAGATCTTCCTTGCCAATACAATCATCTTTTGAGATGGGGTTGCTTTCAGGATCTTCTATGTGTTTAAAGAAGATGCCTACAATGGGGTCTTCATTTTGACTAGTGGTCAGGTCCTTACTAGGAGAATCCTGACTCCATTGTACCAAGTTAGGCTTACTCTGTTGTTTAGCCTAGTTTCTGGTAATGGCTTCTACCTGAATTACACCCATTAAGTGGTCAATATTAAGGATTTCTCCAGTTATGGCTCCTTGTTTGGCTAATGCATCCACAAGATCATTGCCTTCCTTATCATCAGGACCTAGAACCATGGAATGACCCTTGGTCTTTTTCCAGTGTATGGTTAAATCATTGGACACTACTAGATTATCAATCTCGCAGAACAACTTGCCATGTTTCACTGGTTTGTTGTTAGTTTTTTTGCATGCCATTTCTTTTCCAAGTTGGCAGGTATTCAACAAAACTGTCACACACATAATTTGAGTCAGTAATTATCACAAATTCATGAATACCATGTTCAATAGTCATTGCAATGGTTTTTAGAACCACAGTGAGCTTTGCAACTTGACTGGATCTTGGTCCAATGTTGAAACCTACTG
Organism: Bombina bombina; assembly: GCF_027579735.1. Taxonomy (NCBI): domain Eukaryota; kingdom Metazoa; phylum Chordata; class Amphibia; order Anura; family Bombinatoridae; genus Bombina; species Bombina bombina. The sequence goes on along the minus strand of NC_069504.1, from coordinate 34,403,353 downwards.
AAATGTTTGGGAATCCATTAGCCCAAGTTATACCAATGCCAGCGACTAATCTGTGCTCATTATCAGTAGTGGCATGGTAAGAACAACCATCAACATATACCCAAAGTAATGTTTGACAATGGTCCTCATTGTATTTTTTATATGGGGAAAGCAATTGTTCCTCCAGGAAATCATATTCTGATAACTCTTCCCCGTGATCCTTAGCCGTACATTTGTGGAGTTCAGCAAGCCCCTGTGCGACTGGATTCTTTTTAATCTGCTTGTAGCGAATTTCCAAAGGCCAGCCTTGTAAGGAAAGAGTCTAAGAGGCCTATTTATGAAATGTCTGTCGGACCTGATCCGACAGTGCTGATCAGGTCTGACAGATATCGCTGAATGTGAAGAGCAATACGCTCTCCATATTCAGCATTGCACCAGCCTCCCCCTCATACTCGATCGGGTTGAATTCCGGCGATTCCTGTCCGCTTCATCACAGCAGGTGGACAGGGTTATGGAGCAGCGGTCTTTAGACTGCTGCTCCATAACTTGTGTTTCTGGTGAGCCTGCAGGCTCGACAGAAACACAGGCCCTCAAGCTCCATGCAGAGCTTGATAGATAGGCCCCTAAGCTGTTATGTGGCTAGTAGACAAATTTCCATCTCTTATTCTCTCACTTTGCGGATACAGCAAAGGCTGGTGGGCCATTTCTACAATAATGTCCTTGCCCTGTATATAGCTGCGGAAATTTTGAAGAGTCCATACAGTAGATAAGAGGGCTTTTTCACAATCGCTAAATTTTATTTCTATTGGAGATAGAGTTTGCTTAAATTATCATGCTTTTTTGTATCAAACAGCTCTCATGCTTATATCTGTGTAACCTGTTTCTAATTAGAAAGGTTTACCCCCTTCAGGGTACGCTAAGTGAGTTTTCTCTTCAGCTCCTTGATGGCTGTCTCTTGAGTCTCAGTGCCATTTCATATCCTTCTTTAGAAGAAGTAGCAGTGGTTTAGCTAATTCTGCATAAGTATCAATAAATTTGCGAGAATAATTTGTCATCCCCAGGAATGATCTCAATTTCTTTAAGTTGGTTGGGTTTTTAGAATTTAGTATAGCTTCCACCTTTTTCTTCTGAGGATTTAACCCTTCAGAAGAAACTTCATGTCCCAAGAAGTTTACACGAGTGCGGCACCATTGAGCTTTTTGTAGGGATAATTTGAGACCTGCCCTTTTAAATTGGCTGAGGACATGTTTGAGTTCTGTGATGTGTTTTTCAAAGTCTATAGCAGACCCCAAGCTTTGAAAATTATTTTTTTGTGTTTCCCCCACTTTTGAGGTTGGCTCAATTTTAAAAGCCCTTGAAATATTTCGCTTTCGCCACACCATATATTATTTGGAATATTTTTGTCCTTAGTCTTCAGCATCTTAATGTAAGCGCCTAATTCTCCCTTAATATTTAATCTATTTTTAAGGTGAGTTATAGCTTCTGTTTTAAGTGTTTCTGCCTGACTTACGGGCGATCTTGGGGAACATATTTCAACACTATGTATAGATTCAATTGATTAACTTCTCGTAACAGACATTATTATATTGGCTTAGTATTTGGTTAAATTAAAACGCTAATACAATTTTGCCCAATAATAATAAGAAAAAAAATATTCTTAAAAATATTAATATTAATTTTGAAATATGAAAAATTTATTTTTTAAATCAATTTTTCAAAAAAATTATTTTAATAATATTTTTTTTCTTTTTTTAGAATCTCTATTTACTACAAACATATTATATCAATGTGATAAATGTAATAATCGTCTAGCGGTGCCTCCAGATAATATGTCAGTATATGGCCAGGTTATAATACAATTTATTTAATTATTATTCTTTAAAATAACCCCCAATTAAAATGCATATATACAACACAATTAAAATCATTATTTATTCCTTAGTTCTTTACGATAAGTTAAAGTTATAAACACATTGAACTATATTTATAGAAACCAGATTATGGATCAATTGATACACACTTAAACTGTTATAATATCCTTACAAAGATCATAAAAGATGTACCTTTACAATATACCTTATTCTCAATGAGTTGCATTAAAATATCACAATGAAATACCAGAGTATGGATCGCTAACTTTCACAGTGCCTAGTTAAACAATATAACAAGATACTTTAACAGCCAATTTCTATGCCAAGGTATCTTGTTGAAATAAATCTTGTTGAAACTAGTTAAACTACACAACACTATGAACATGAGCTTAAAATACAAATTTTAAATTTACCAGCTGTGATCTAAATATTTCCTTAGAATGCCTTTTGTTTTAAATTATATATATATATATATATATATATATATATATATATATAATATATATAGTTTCTTATACTTTACCCAAATAACCAAATCAATGTTTCAGCTTCCAGAGTTTCTCCACTAAGTCCAATATCACCTCATAAATTAAGAGGTATTTTTGCAAGATGTATAAAAATTAGGCCCAGATTTGCTTTAGAGAGACTGGATTCCAAGGCAACAGTTTTTCAGTCAAAATTCAGCAGCAGAGTGACTAGCCCCTTTTTTCTCTCTTGCATGGGATTATATCACCTGATATACCACACCCTTTTTATTCTAATCATTGGTTAATTTGGAAATGCTCCACGGAAGCTTGTCTTGTGATACGCCCTTGAGCTGAACATCTCTTGGTTATTTGGGAGACGCCTTCCTGAGTAGCCATTTATCTTTTGGCTGCAATATTATCTCCGATCTATAGCTGTCAGCAGACACCCAGAAATGCAGCCTTACCATTAAATATTGCTGCAGTTTAACTATCTAAAAAAATGTTTATCAAATACATTATTTCTTTATATTAATACACATGTCTGGTTATATATCTGTCCCATCTAAGATAATCTAATGTGCATTCATAGACACCAGACATGAATGTATTTTTAGTATCATACTAGTATGATTTTAAAATGCATTTAAAGTTGCATTTGATTATTTTCCCAGATTAATACAAACACAGCATATTTTACATTTAGTACACCTCTTGCTGAGTGCCCCCCCAAAAAACAACATATGACACAATTTATGGGACAACCACACATGTACTTGTCAGATGCCTGAAAAAATAGAAGAATAGGTTATTAATTTTGAAATAGAGTTGACATTTTAAATTGACTGTATAGCTACTTATTAAATTCAGTAAATATGTATCCAACATGCTGCTGCTATGCACTGATTCTTAAGTCCACAAATACACAATTTTATACAATATTGATAATTATACAAGTTTGTATTTTAAAAATGAATTTCAGTTACAATACAATGTGTTTCTGCTTGGCTCAGTGCAGATGTGTATCCAACACAGCAGGGGTAATTTAACACTTGGATGAGGACAGCTGTATCCTCTGAGTAAGTTTATATATTCCCTTATTCTTGCAAACGGAGCAACTGTTTTTTTTTTTTTAGATAAGGAAACATTCTTTACCCAGGCCTCCTTTGAAATGGATAATTGGGACATTCTGGCTTGTGATCTGATAGGAACTTTAACTTCACACCTTAGACAGGAAATCTTTGAAAGCAGTTCCTTTGCTCTCAGATGTTCTGTTAATCAGGAAAAAAGGGGGGGTGGTCTGTTATGGCTATAACCCACACAATTTATGTCAAATTTAACTAAAATGGAATATCAAATCATGTAGTATATCTGTAGTTTATTTCATGTTACTCACAGATACCCTGACACTGTGACATGTATGAGATGAGGCTCAGGCAGATGTTGGAATGTTCAGGTTTTACTTTCGTTTTGGAATGCTGCGCAACCTGTTAGGTTTGGCGTGCTTTTTCCTGTAGCAGGGTCAGTTCTGCATGGCGCACCACGTGATCGGTTGTGGGCACACTGATTTCCTCTTTCCTGACTGTGCGATTTACCCGAGACTAAGCGGTTTCTCTGTGGGGCCTGGGTCATAGGAGGTGGTGATTGCCACAGACATTGGGGGTATAAAGGTGGCATATCTATGGTCCATCTTACAAGCACAAGCTATGGAGGACTCTGATACTTTAGAGGGTACTCTTTCTTTACTTAAGTCTAATACCTGTCTATATTGTGAGGAGGCTACGGTATATCCGCCTGCTCAATTATGTTCCACATACCTTGATAAAGTAATTATATCTAAGAAAGCCAATATGTTTAGTAACACTGAGCCGGCCACCTCTGAGGAGTCTCTGCCCTGTGAGGTGCATTCCCTGCAATCATCTCCTATTACACATGCAGCTTTTCATTGCACTACTAATCCTCCTTCTGGAGAGGCCCTCTTACAGCCAGACTTTACTGAACAGCTACAAATGGCAGTGTTTGCGGACTTTAGTACTTTACACTCGCCCTGCTAAGGGGAAGCGAAAGGTCAAATATTATCATCCTTCCCAGGGGTCATCTACTAACTTATTGGATTTATCTGATACAAGATTATCCGCTGATGAAGACACCTCTGATACTTCAGAGGATACTCTTTCTGGGTCAGATTCTGCTGCCTCTAAGCCTCCAGCTGCAGAGGAACCAGACTTTAGATTTAGGATTGAACACTTATGCTTTCTGTTAAAGGAAGTTTTGGCTACTTTAGAGGTTTCAGAACATAAATTACGTAAGGAACCTTGTATTCCTAAACTAGATAAGGTCTACGAGGACAGGGTTGTACCACAAACTTTCCCGGTTCCCGTAAAGATGGCGAATATTATTAATGAATAGGAAAGACTTGGTTCTTCTTTTTCCCCTTCTTCTCTCTTTAAGAAATTATTCCCGGTTCCGGATTCTCAATTAGAATTGTGGGGTTCTGTCCCTAAGGTGGATGGCGCTATCTCCATGCTTGCTAAATGCACTACTATCCCGCTTGAGGATAGTTCATCATTTAAAGTGCCCATGGATAAGAAGCTAGAAACACTGTTGAGAAAGATGTTTCAGCACATGGAATATTTGTTTAAAACCAGCAGCGGCGGTTGATGCAGTGGCGGGAGCCGCTACCTATTGGTAATCGAGGTGGAAGGTCCCCTTGACACGATCCAGGAAATAATTAAGGCCTTATGGGTAGCTAATTCTTTTATTTGTGATGTAAATATGCAGATTATTCGTCTGAATGACAAGGCATCAGGTTTTTCTGTGCCAGCGAGTAGGGCACTCTGGCTGAAGTCTTGGTCTGCGGACATGACTTCAAAATGTAGACTCCTTTCCCTTCCATTTAAGGGGAAGATTCTTTTTGGTCAAGGCCATGGTCACTGGAGGCAAAGGTGGCTTTTTTACCACAGGATAAGAAGAACAAACTTAAGGGACAAGGTCCTAATCTTTGTTCCTTTCATTCGGATAGATCCCAAGTCAGCAGCCCTCCGTGAAGCCTGAACAGTCCAAGGGAACTTGGAAACCGACTCAGTCTTGGAGTAAATCCAAGCAGAACAAGAAGCCTGCCGAGTCAAAGTTGGCATGAAGGGGCGGCCCCTGATCCGTCTCTGGATCGTGTAGGGGCAGACTATCACTCTTTTTGGAGGCTTGGCAACATGCAAGATCCTTGGATCCTGGAGGTCAACGCTCATGGATACAGGATTGGTTTTAAATCTCATCCACCCAGAGGCAGATTCCTCTTGTCAATCCTGTCTTCAAGGCCAGAAAAGCGAGAGGCCTTTCTAGGGTGTGTGAGGGATCTCTCCTCAATAGGAGTAATTGTACCTGTACCTCTAACAGAGAGGGGTCTGGGATACTACTCAAACCTTTTTGTGGTCCCAAAGAAGGAGGGAACTTTTCGCCCAACTCTGGACCTGAAGTGCTTAAACAAGTTCCTGTCGGTCCCATCATTCAAGATGGAGACAATAAGGTCCATTCTGCCCTTAGTTCAGGAAGGACAGTTCATGACTACGATAGACTTCAACACTTCAAGTTCCTAAGATTTGCGTTCCTGGACCAGCACTTCCAGTTTGTTGCACTTCCATTTGGTCTAGCTACTGCCCCAAGAGTCTTTACGAAGACTGTGGGGGCTCTGCTTGCAGTGGTGAGAACCAGGGGTATAACAGTAGCGCTATACTTAAATGACATCCTTGTTCAGGCACCATCCTGTCGGCTGGTAGAGGACATTCAAAAGATCTGCTATTTCTTCTTCAATCTCATGGATGAAAGATAAACTTAGAAAAGAGTTCTCTTGTTCCCAGTACCAGGGTGTAATTCCTGGGTACTATTATAGACTCCATATCCTTGAGGATATTTCTTACAGACCAGAGATAATACAAAATAACTTCCAATTGTCTTGCCCTACAGACCTCCTTAAGGCCCTCTGTGGCCCGGTGTATGGAGGTAATTGGGCTCATGGTGTCCAGCATAGACATCATTCCATTCCATCTCAGACCTCTTCAGTTGTGTATGCTGTGTCAGTGGAACGGCGACCACCCAGATCTGTCGCAACAGATTTCTCTGGACAACCGGTCGAGATAATCGCTATCTTGGTGGCTCTATCCAGATCACCTGTCCCAAGGGACATCATTCTTGAGACCATCCTGGGAGATTGTGTCCTGGGAGATTGTGACTACGGACGCAAGTCTATCAGGATGGGGAGCTGTTTGGGGTGCCAGGAAGAAACAGGGCCTGTGGACTCGAGAGGAATCTTTCCTCCTGATCAACATTTTGGAACTTCGAGTGATCTTCAATGCTCTGAAGGCTTGGCCTCTTCTGGGTTCATCCCAGTTTATCAGATTCCAAACAGACAACATAACCTTGGTTACTTACATCAACCATCAGGGGGAACGAGGAGCTCCCTAGCAATGAGGGAAGTATCTCAGATTCTGGAATGGGCAGAGGCCCATAACTGCTTACTGTCAGCAATCCACATTCTGGGTGTGGTTAACTGGGAAGTGTATTTACTCAGCTGAAAATCTTTTTATCCAGGGGAATGGTCTCTCCATCCCGAGGTGTTTGCAGAGATTTGCAACAGATGGGGGACGCCAGAGATAGATCTCATGGTGTCCCGGCTCAATGCCAAGCTACCCAGATATGGGTCGCGGTCCAAGGATCCTCAGGCGGAGCTAATAGATGCATTAGCAGTGCATTGGAGGTTCAATCTAGTTTACATTTTTCCACTGTTACCACTTCTTCCTCGGGTAATGGCCCGCATCAAGCAGGAGCAAGCTTAAGCTATACTAATTGCTCCATAGTGGCCACAAAGGATGTGGTTCGCAGACCTGATGGGGATGTCTTCATCTCCTCAATGGAGGTTACCTTGTAGCAGGGATCTGCTGGAACAGGGTCCTTTTGTTCATCAAAATCTAAATTCTCTGAGGCTGACTGCATGGAGATTGAATGCTTAGTCCTAGCCAGGAGAGGTTTTTCTGAGAGAGTGATTGATACTCTCATTCAAGCTCGAAAGCCGGTCACTCATCGCATCTATCATAATGTGTGGGGGACCTATTTATTCTGGTGTGAAGAGTGTAGATTCCCCTGGCATAAGGTCAAGGTTTCCAGGATTCTTTCCTTTGTCCAGGATGGTCTGTAAAAGGGCCTTTCTGCTAGGTACCTAAAGGGACAGATTTTGGCTCTGTTTTATTGCATAAGAGGCTTGCTGAGCTTCCTGATGTTCAATCTTTTGTTCAGGCTCTGGCTAGAATCAGGCCTGTGTTTAGAACTACCGCTCCTCCTTGGAGTTTAAATCTAGTTCTTAAAGTTTTGCAGAGGGCTCTGTTTGAGCCTATGCATGTGGTTGACATATTATTGTCTTGGATGGTTTTTTTTCTATTGGCTATTGCTTCAGCGTGCAGAGTCTCTGAGTTGGCTGCCCTGCAATGTGAGCCTCCTTACCTAATTTTTCATGCTGATAAGGCTGTTCTTCATACTGGGTTAGGTTTTCTCCCTAAGGTTGTTTCTGATTGCAACATCAATCAGTAGATTGTGGTTCCTTCCTTGTGTCCTAATCCTTCTTCTTCAAAGGAACGGTTACTTCATAATTTGGATGTGGTTCAGGCTTTGAAGTTCTATCTTCAAGCTGCGAAGGAATTTAGACAGACTTCTTTGTTGTATATTCTGGGAAGCGTAGACAACAGAATGTCTCTTCCACTTCCTTATCTTTTTGGTTGAGGAGTCTTATTTGCTTAGCAAATGAGACAGCGGGACATAAGCCTCCTCAGGGGATTAAGACTCATTCAACTAGAGCTGTGGCTTCCACTTGGGCCTTTAAGAATGAGGCCTCTATGGAGCAGATGTTTAGGGCAGCTACTTGATCCTCCTTACATACCTTTTAAAAAATTTACAAGTTTGACGTTTTTGCTTCGGCTGAAGCAGCTTTTGGGAGAAAGGATTTGCAGGCTGGGATGCCCTCAGAGTAGGGTCCGCCTCTCTTTTTACCCTCCGGTTTTCATTCAGTGTCCTCTAGAGCTTGGGTATATGTTTCCCACAAGTAAGGCATGAAGCCGTGGACTCTCCTCATATTAAGAAGGAAAACATAAATTATGCTTACCAGATAATTTAATTTCCTTCTGTATGAGGAGAGTCTATGGCCCTGGTCCGTGTTCTCCATTGGGCGGACCAAAATTTTTGTTTATTCTCCTGGCACCTTTTATACCCTGATATTTCTCCTACTGTTCCTTGTTCCCTTGGCAGAATGACTGGGATATGAGGGAAGTGGGGGAGGTATTTAAGCCTCTGGCTGGGGTGCTTTTGCCTCCTCCTGGTGGCCAGGTTCTGTATTTACCACAAGCAAGGAATGAAACCGTAGACTCTCCTCATACAGAAGGAAAGGAAATTATCTGGTAAGCATAATTTATGTTTTATAACCCCTTAATGACATCCAATGTACCCTGTTGGTCAACTATCTGTTTCTCTTACATAGCTGTAAGATAGTGGTTTCTCACCAATAGCTTTAAGCTGCACTATTTCTACATGCCTCACAGCCATGGGGCATTCAGAAATAGCATGCTCCTGGCTTTTTCTGAGAGACCTGCACTCTTATGGTCATAGAAGCCCTTTAAGGGCTTAAAAAAACATGATCTCGGTCACCAACAAACAAGATTGAACGCAATCTCTATCATGAGTATGCAATTACTAATTGGAATCCTGTTTATGAAGATGACAGTAATGTAACAGACAATCATGACACTTATTTTTCATTTTCATGTACAGTACGCCATGTTATATTGCACAATGTAGCATGTGGATGTTATTATATTTGTATATCATTTGTAGTGTGTGTTCTTGTTTAATTACAACATGTGCGCTCATAATTCCTTGTGAAAAATATTGCTGCTCTTCTTTATAGATATTTTTAATTCTGTATTACTTTAGTTTAGTTATAGTGTTTTAGTAGATTGAGATATTTTATTACGAAAAATAAATGTGTACATTTTTGCATTGCATGTCAAATGTATGCACACAATTGTTTTCTCCAGTATAGGTATCTAAAGTTTTATATTTTACCAGCTTGGTGCCTATAAGTTAAATTAAATGGGAAAGCAGGAACATTTTTAGCTGATGACAAAGTGCTTAGATGCATTTTTACCAAAATAATAAAACAAAGCTGGGGGGATGATGTATTTTAGAATGGGGGGGGGGGTGCATTTTGAAATTTAGCCCTGGGAGCCAAGTTCTCTAGAAATGGCCCTGCACAAGATCTCCTCTTTGTAGGGTGGGGTAGGTGGGAAAACACCACTGGCTCAGTCAGACTGCAGCATCAGCAGAGAGAGGCAGACAGTGGGACACTGACAAATAGTTCAACTTGGTGACACAGCAGTACAGTACAGCAGAGCACTCAATAAATGAGTGAAGTTAATCTACTGAGTCTGTGAAAACACAGTGAGTGATGTGAATAATTATTTATACCTTTTTATAATTTTGAAGTGAATTATATACACTACAGAGCAGCAGGTAAGGTGTGTGTGTTTGGTTAACAAAATTATTTTTAAAAGATTATTAAGTAATCCCTTATCAGATTGTCAGAAATTCTTATGAGTCACTCACATACTGATTTATTCTGATTCAGAATATATCAGAATGTGAGTGACTCATAATAATTTCATTGTTTTTGCTGCCTTGGATGATCACCATTAACCCCTTAGTGACCAGACCATTTTTTAATTTTCTTATCATTAGGAGGGCTATTTTTTTCTGCTGTGTTTGTGTTTAGCTGTAATTTTCCTCTTATTTACTGTACCCACACATATTATATACCGTTTTTCTCACCATTAAAGGGATTTTCTAAAGATACCATTATTTTAATAATATCTTATAATTTACTATAAATAGTTACATTGTAATACTGATATCTGTCAGGAATCCCTGAATAACCCTTCACATGCAGGGGCGTATTTATGCATAGGCCAACAAGGCCGGTGCCTAGGGCTACAGATTTGAGGGGGCGGCACTGGCACTGATATGTTGGCACTTGGCAGGTTGACATTATTATTTTATTTAAAAAAAAAAAAATTCCTGTGTGGCGGTCACGCGACCTGGCTTTTTCCGATGTCACGTGACATTTTCCTCCTTCCACCCGCCTTCCTGAGACATGAGTGTATTTGAACTTAGAATAGAAGAATTTTAGCAATATATATTTGTTTTAGTCTAGAAAAAGTGCTTCCAGTAAATGTTATGACAGTTTTAAGTGTCATACTAAATTAGAAATCACATCTAGTATTAGAGCATGTGAAGTTTAATTGCTGATTCACGGGGGGGGGGGGCAGCAGGATTCTAAATGCCTAGGGCAGCAAAAAACCTAAATACGCTATATATTTTTTTTTAGTAGACAACCCAAAGTGTTGATCTAGGCCCATTTTGGTATTCATGTCACCATTTCACCACCGAATGCTGTCAAATAAAAAAAATGTTAACTTTTTAACAAGCTTTGCTCAGAAATAGCAGACATATATGGCTTTGGCATTGCCTTTTGGTAATTAGAAGGCTGTTAAATGCCGCTGCGCACCACACTTGTACTATGTCCAGCAGTGAAGGAATTAATTAGGTAGCTTGTAGGGTTAATTTTAGCTTTAGTGTAGAGATCAGCCTCCCACCTGACACATCCCACCCCCTGATCTCTCCCTGACCCCTCTCAAACAGCTCTCTTCCCTCCCCCACCCCACAATTGTCACTGCCATCTTACGTACTGGCAGAAAGTCTACCAGTGCTAAAATAAAAGCCTTTTTTTATTATTATTTTTTTATATATATAGTTTCTGCAGTGTAGGATCCACCCTAACCTCCTACCCTCCACAACCCCCCCGCAGCTCTTTTAAGCTCCCCCCTCTTCCTATTTGTGGCCATCTTAGGTACTGGCAAATGTCTGCCAGTAACCAGTTTGTAATAAAATTTGGCTCAGTTTGTATTTATTTTTTTATAAACCCATTTTTTCTGTAGTGTAGCTGCCCCCCTCAATACCCCCTCCTAAATCCCTTTCCCAACACTTATTCCCCCCTCCCTTTCCCTCTCCTGCCTCCTAGCAAGCACTCCCAGAACAGCTACCAGAACTGCTCCAGGGATGGGCCGCCCACCAGCCTCCCTCATATCAATCCCACGTCACCAATGATCATCAACACCATCACTGGCCGATTCAGAGAGGGCCACAAAGTGTCTCTCTCTGCAGCGGTGGCTAAAAAGGGTATTGCAGGATCCCTCAATATCAAGACATCACTGCAATACCCTGAAAACATCTGGAAGCGATCACGATTGCTTCCAGCACGTGAATCCTCAAAGGACATTGTGCCAGGCATGTCCTTGGTCATTAACAACCGTTTTTTATAGGACGTGGCTGGCATGTCCTTGGTCATTAAGGGGTTAATCTATTGAAGAGATCATCCTCATATAGCTGCAACTAAATGTTTGTTATGTGATATATGTAATGCTCATGGGATATTCCACTATCAGACCTAACTTGGCCAGTAGTCTTCTTATCCCGGCATCAAGCTGGAATGATAGGGAATATCCCAGAGCAGAGAAAGTTCGCAAAATAAGGTACACAGTACTCACACTATGCAGGGTAGTCTTTGGAGGCAGCAGGTAGGAATCAGTGGTTAGGCAGTTCAAGGGTAAACCACTTGAAGGACTGAAACAGACAGGATAGTCTCTGATGGCAATAGATAGGGAATCCAGGGATAAGGCAGTTTGAGGGTAAATCAATAGAATGGTCAGGCACACAGAGTGTGGCAACGGAATGGCAATCCAATATTTTAGGGTTAAGGCAAGCAGAGTAGTCAAACAGGCAGAGTTCATCAATGGTAAAGCAACCCAGCAATTCAGGGGTTAAAGTAAGCAGTGTAGTCAAACAGGCAGAGTTCATCAACAGTTAAGCAATCCAGCAATTCAGGGGTTAAGGCAAGAAGCGTAGTCAAACAGGCAGAGTTCATCAACAGTTAAGCAATCCAGCAATTCAGCGGTTAAGGCAAGCAGAGTAGTCAAATAGGCAGAGTTCAGCAACAGTGAATCAATATACCAATTCAGCATACAGATATACAGCACCCAGGAGAACAAGAAGAAACACCTATACTTGGGCACAGGTGAGAGGGACTGAGGCCATTACATGGGGAAAACAGGACGGGCCATGATGATGTCATCAGCATCCTGCAGTTACAGTGCCGTATCCCTAGCATCAAGAGGAGTGCCTGTGTCTGTGGCAACAGCCACAGCAGAGCAGAGAGCAGCGTGACAACATATAATTTGTGCCCGATACTATCTACAGCTAAATATGTTTTATGTGACGTACACTTTGTACCCTGTACTATATCTATAGCTAAATGTGTGTTATGTGACATATAATTTGTGCCCTATACAATATCTACAGCTAAATGTGTGTTACGTGACATATACTTTGTGCCCTATGCTATATCTACAGCTAAATGTCTGTTATGTGACATATACGTTGTGCGCTATACAATATCTACAGCTAAATGTGTGTTATGTGACATACACTTTGAGCCATATACTATATACACAGCTAAACGTGTATTATGTAACATGAACTTTGTGCCCTATACTATATCTACAGCTAAATGTGTGTTATGGGACATATGCTGAGTGCCCTATACTGATATCTACAGCTAAATGTATGTTATGTTATGTGACATATACTTTCTGCCTTATAGCTGTGTGTTATAAGACATATATTTTGTTCCCTATAGCTACAGCTAAATGTGGGTTATGTGACATATATTTTGTGCCCTATAGCTACAGCTAAATGTGTGTTATGTGGCATATACTTTCTGCCCTTTATAGCTACAGCTGAATGGGGCCTCTTTGCCCTAAAATACCCGGGCCTCTTTTTGGTCCTAGTCCGACCCTGTCTGGCACACTACTAGCACACAGATTGATTAATCTGTGTCACACACAGTTGTTTAACTCTGTAAAATTAAATAAAGTAAAAGTAGTATCTAGCCTCCTAGTGCTACTGTTACAAGCCAGTAGCAGGGCTTAAAATATCTTTTTTTTTTCCTTTCTATTATTTCTCTATCTTTTCTCTGTCATTGTTGTCCCCCTTTTCTCTCTCTCTTTCTGGCAGCAAGACAAAGCAAACTGTAAAGCATTTCTAGCTTGCAGGGAAACATTTTGGGCCAGATTATGAGTTGTGCGCAGTTACATGCAAGCAAAAAGGGGTTTATTGCTTCTGTTTGTGTGCATCAGGTTTTTTACTTGTATATCAAGCTGAAAGTAAATGCAACTATGTGAGCACAATTGAAGTTAACACTTGCTGGGGTAGCGCACCCTCAGAGCTCTGGTTAACTGTTTCGCAAAACAAAAAAGTGTCACAAAACATATAAAAAATACATTGAAAAGTAACGTTACACTCAACAAAAAAAGTTATAAGGGCTCAAAGATATGAGGCTGCAAAAGACTTTAACCCTTTAAGGACACAGCTTTCAGTTTGCTCAATTGTTTTATGACGGAAAAATTCCGTCATATGTCCTTAAGAGGTTAACATAAAGATACATACTGACAGCCAGATTACGAGTTTTGCATTAGGAGCTGTGCAGTGCCAATGAGCAGTTTTTTCTCACCGCTCACTTACCTGCAGCGCTGGTATTACTGGTTTTTACAAACCCGATGTTTAAAGGCAAGAAGTGAGCGTAGAGCAAAATTGTGCTTCATACCGCACTTCAATACCACGCTGCTTAAGTCAGCGGAGAGCTGGTTGTACGTGCTTGTGCACGATTTCCCCATAGACATCAATGGGGAGAGCCTAACCAGAAAAGTCTAACACCTGCCAAAAAGCAGAATAAATCTCAGTAACACAGCCCCATTGATTCCTATGGGTAAACACATTTTATGTTTACACCTAACACCCTAACATGAACCCCCGAGTCTAAACACCCCTAATCTTACACTTATTAACCCCTAATCTGCCACCCCCGACATCGCAGACACCTACATTATATTTATTAACCTCTAATCTGCCGCTCCGGACATCGCCGCCACCTACATTATACTTATTAACCCCTAATCTGCTGCCCCCAACATCGCCGACACCTACATTATATTTATTAACCCCTAATCTGCTGCCCCAATGTCGCCGCAACCTACCTACTTATTAACCCCTAATCTGCCGCCCCCAACCTCGCCACTATATTAAATTTATTAACCCCTAAACCTAAGTCTAACCCTAACCCTAACACTCCCTAAATGAAATATAATTTAAATAAATCTAAATAAAATTACTATCATTAACTACATTATTCCTATTTAAAACTAAATACTTACCTATAAAATAAACCATAAGCTAGCTACAATATAACTAATAGTTACATTGTAGCTATCTTAGGGTTTATTTTTATTTTACAGGCAAGTTTGTATTTATTTTAACTAGGTAGAATAGTTATTAAATACTTATTAACTATTTAATAACTACCTAGCTAAAATAAATACAAATTTACCTGTAAAATAAAACCTAACCTAAGTTACACTAACACCTAACCTTACACTACAATTAAATAAATTATCTACATTAAATACAATTAAATAAATTAAATTAAATTAGCTAAATCACAAAAAAAACATTAAATTACAGAAAATAAAAAACAAATTACAGATCTTTAAACTAACTACACCTAATCTAATAGCCCTATCAAAATAAAAAAATCCCCCCCCCCCCAAAATAAAAAAAAAACCCTAGCTTAAACTAAACTACCAATAGCCCTTAAAAGGGCCTTTTGCGGGTCATTGCCCCAAAGAAATCAGCTCTTTTTCCTTTAAAAAAAATAAATACAAACACCCCTTCAACAGTAAAACCCACCACCCACACAACCAACCCCCCAAATACAATACTAACTAAAAAACCTAAAGCTGAAAAGGGCATTTGGATGGGCATTGCCCTTAAAAGGGCAATTAGCTCTATTACAGGCCCAAAGCCCTAACCTAAAAAATAAACCCACCCAATACACCCTTAAAAAAATCCTAGCACTAACCACCGACGATTCACTTACCGGGAGAAGTCTTCATCCAAGCGGCAAGAGGTCCTCAACGAAGCCAGCAGAAGTGGTCCTCCAGATGGGCAGAAGTGGTCCTCCAGATGGGCAGAAGTCTGCATCCAGATGGCATCTTCTATCTTCATCCTTCTGGCGCGGAGCAGGTCCATCTTCAAGACATCCGACGCAGAGCATCCTCTTCCAATGAAGTCTTCTTGCTGAATGAATATCTCTTTTAGTGACGTTATCCAATATGGCATCCCTTAGATTCCAATTGGTTAATAGAATTCTATCAGCCAATAAGAATTAAGGTAGAAAAAATCCTATTGACTGATTGGATCAGCCAATAGGATTGAACTTCAATCCTATTGGCTGATCCAATCAGCCAATAGGATTGAGCTTGCATTCTATTGGCTGTTCCAATCAGTCAATGGAATGCAAGCTCAATACTATTGGCGGATCCAATCAGCTAATAGGTTTTTTTCTACCTTAATTCCGATTGGCTGATAGAATTCTATCAGCCAATTGGAATCTAAGGGATGCCATCTTGGATGACGTCACTTAAAGAGATATTCATTCAGCAAGAAGACTTCGTTGGAAGAGGACGCTCCGCGTTGGATGTCTTGAAGATGGACCCACTCCGCGCCGGAAGGATGAAGATAGAAGATGCTGTCTGGATGCAGACTTCTGCCCGTCTGGAGGACCACTTCTGCCGGCTTCATTGAGGACATCTTGCTGCTTGGATGAAGACTTCTCCCGGTAACTGAATCTTCGGGGGTTAGTGTTAGGATTTTTTTAAGGGTGTATTGGGTGGGTTTATTTTTTAGGTTAGGTCTTTGGGCCTGCAATAGAGCTAAATGCCCTTTTAAGGGCAATGCCCATCCAAATGCCGTTTTCAGGGCAATGGGGAGCTTAGGTTTTTTTAGTTAGTATTTTATTTGGGGGGTTGGTTGTGTGGGTGGTGGGCTTTACTGTTGGGGGGGGGGTGTTTGTAAAACTTTTTACAGGAAAAAGAGCTGATTTCTTTGGGGCAATGCCCCACAAAAGGCCCTTTTAAGGGCTATTGGTAGTTTAGTTTTGGCTAGGGTTTTTATATTTTTTTTGGGGGGGGGGGTTATTTTGATAGGACTATTAGATTAGGTGTAATTAGTTTAAAGAGCTGTAATTTGTTTTTTATTTTCTGTAATTTAGTGTTTGTTTTTTGGTGATTTAGCTAATTTAATTTATTTAATTGTATTTCATGTAGGTAATTTATTTAATTGTAGTGTTAGGTGTTAGTGTAACTTAGGTTAGGTTTTATTTTACAGGTAAATTTGTATTTATTTTAGCTAGGTAGTTATTAAATAGTTAATAACTATTTAATAACTATTCTACCTAGTTAAAATAAATACAAACTTGCCTGTAAAATAAAAATAAACCCTAAGCTAGCTACAATGTAGCTATATTGTAGCTAGCGTAGGGTTTATTTTATAGGTAAGTATTTAGTTTTAAATAGGAATAATGTAGTTAATGATAGTAATTTTATTTAGATTTATTTAAATTATATTTAAGTTAGGGGGCGTTAGGGTTAGACTTAGGTTTAGGGGTTAATAAATTTAATATAGTTGCAGTGACGTTGGGGGCCGCAGGTTAGGGGTTAATAAGTGTAGGTAGGTTGTGGCGACATTGGGGGTGGCAGATTAGGGGTTAATAAATATAATGTAGGTGTCGGCGATGTTGGGGGCAGCAGATTAGGGTTTAATAAATATAATGTAGGTGGCGGCGATGTTAGGGGCAGAAGATTAGGGGTTAATATTATTTAACTAGTGTTTGCAAGGCGGGAGTGCGGCAGTTTAGGGGTTAATATGTTTATTCTAGTGGCGGCGATGTCTGGAGCGGCAGATTAGGGGTTAACATTTTTATTATAGTGTTTGCGATGCGGGAGGGCCTTGATTTAGGGGTTAATAGGTAGTTTATTGGTGTTAGTGTACTTTTTAGCACTATAGTTATGAGTTTTATGCCACAGCTCTGTAGTGTAAAACTCATAACTACTGACTTTAAAATGCGTTACGGATCTTGTCGGTATAGGGTGTACCGCTCACTTTTTGGCCTCCCAGGACAGACTTGTAATACCGGCGCTATGGAAGTCCCATAGAAAAAAGGGTTTACAAAGTTTACGTAAGTTGGTTTGTGGTAAGGTCAAAAAAGTGTGCGGGCCCCTAAACCTGCAAGACTCGTAATAGCAGTGGTAGTGAAAAAGCAGCGTTAGGACCTGTTAACGCTGTTTTTTTACCTTACCGCAAAACTCGTAATGTAGCCGATATACTGTACATGTCTAAAGATGTATATGTATATATATATATGTGTGTGTGTGTGTGTATATATATATATATATATATATATATTAGCTGTTGCACATGGCTCCACTCACGTGGATTTTGTGATTTGTAAAAAAAATAGCGAAAAACGTGACCAGTTGCAACGACATGTGCCGTTCGGGTTGGACACTAGCTGACATGAACTTTGTGAGTTTTCGTCAATTCTCTGTGTTTCTCGTACATGGGCACCAATCAGCTAAGTTGTGGGTGGGGCATCTGTCTGGCACATCAAAAATATGTTATTATTCTGTTTACAATTACTTTAATATTAAATTGTAATGAAATATTATGACTCAACTGTAAGATGTGAAATAAGAGTATCTAGCCTACTAGTGCTCTGCCGTGTTAGTAAAATACCGTCTGCATATAGCCTGCTGCTTTACACATTGTCCCAGACCCTTCTGCTGCTCGTCTATAATGTACTGCTTACCTATCCTGCAACTGCTCAGCCCAGATCCTGATGCCTCGGTATCTGAGCATTTAGCTGTTTTCTCTATTTCCCCAGTGTGTAGGCTCAGCAGCAACACAGTGACAATATAATACCTTTTGGAATGTTAGTCTTATGTAGACTTGCTGGTAGTGAACATACTAGCGAACACTCAACATCATTATATATTGACAACATTATTATTAGTAAGGCTGTATTAAGTGATAATATTATTCAACAGTTATTTTGTGTGCTGAATACAATAAGTAAATGTAATGTCCAACTCCAAAGTAAAGAGCCAAGAGTCACAAGTAGTCAATGACTGTTAGCAGCTGTTCTCTGTACTAGAAGTGTTTTTTTTTATTTATTTTTTTTATTAGTGGTTAGCAAGTTGTTGTTACTTCTCCTGCACTAAAGGATGGATTATTACAGGTGTTTGTGGGCTTAAAGTGATCAACCTCAGTCTAATTATGTTGAAAGGATCACAGCAAGTGATGTGTGACTCAGTCATCTTTATGACTGCCATCTAGTGGCTGGGAGGAAAATATTCACAACAAACTTTCCATAGCTGAGTTGTATTAAAATAACCCAATTTACTTTAAACTTTAACTGGCATAATTAGCGACTACAGCATCACTCAATGTCTCAACAGGAGAGAGCACAATCATAAAGGCCATAGTGACAACTTGTAGGAGATGCCAGCTGAGATACCCACTACTAACTGTTACTTTTTCATTCTAACACTCAGTAACATATATTGTACTGTATATTCCCCATAACTCAACATACTACAGAAAATACATATGAATGAACAGTATAAAGAAGCAACATTACCACAAATGATTTTACAGAAATCAGACATTTGAAGAGATACAGAAATGTAAATTAACGTAAAATACAAATAATCAGGTCTATTTGTTAACCTTTGTAAATCTGTTATGTGTATTGAACATGTCTCATAACTACAATTTTGCAGGCGATATCAGATTGACTAGAGGGATTGAAGATGAAGAAGTGCTGCTTCCTTGCTTTACTACATATAAAAGTGAATTTAAGTTAACGCATCTTGTTGTAAACTGGCAACAAGAGAATGATGAGGTTGTCCACAGCTTTTATTATGGCAAAGATCAACCACAGTATCAGCATGAGGTCTTTCTAGGAAGAACACAGTTATTTCCTCAAGAATTTCCAAAAGGAAACTTGTCCCTGTTGCTGAAAGCCTTACGGACATCTGACTCTGGGATGTATGTGTGCTACGTGTTTTTAGATGACGCAAAAGGATTTCACACAGAATGGGCACAACTTGAGGTTAAAGGTCAGTAACTATAACAAATTGTATTTGCATTAGAAACAGATAATGTGGTTAAAAAGGGAAGGTGATGTGTGAATTAGATGAGGAATGTACTATACATTTAAGAACATAATGACATGATTCATATCAAAAGTATACACAGGGAGAAGCGCACTCTCAGGAATGGACAACCAGCTCAATAACTTATTAGATTATTCTATGTCAATTTACCACCCGGGTGCAGCTTCTTTTTAGCCCAGTATTGCTTTTCACAGAGTAGAACTTTCCTGTAGTTTATCAGTCTGATCCCACCTATTACGGTCAGTCCAGCGCCAAAATACCAGGCAATTACACTGTGAAGAAGGAACGCCGCAAACTCGGTTGATCATTTTAGCCTTTTATGGGCCTCGTCAGTGAGGTGCAGCCATATTCCTCTAAGCACACTGAGCAAGGATGTCTGGTTGCCCCTTTTTCCCTTAGGGAGCTGGATTGTCTTTGGGCACAGATCAGACTGATATGCTACAGAATATTTCTCCTCTGTAAAAGACTTACACCTAGATTTAGAGTTCTTCCTTATACGTCAAAAGCAGCGTTAAGGGGTCCTAGCGCTGCTTTTTACCGCCCGCTGGAATTTAGAGTCAGGCAGGAAAGGGTCTAACGCTCACTTCCCTATCGCGATTCCAGGCTACCGCAGATCCCCTTACGCCAATTGCGTATCCTATCTTTTCAATGGGATCTGCCTAACGCCGGTATTTGGAGTCTTGGGAGAAGTGAGCGGTAGAGCCTCTACCGACAAGACTCCTAACGACAAAAAAAGTCAGAAGCTTTATGGGCTAACGCGTGAATATAAAGCTCTTAACTACTGTGCTCTAAAGTACACTAACACCCATAAACTACCTATGTACCCCTAAACCGAGGCCCCCCCACATCGCCGGCACTATAAAAAAATTTTTTTTTAACCCCTAATCTACCGACCGGACACCGCCGCCACCTACATTATCCCTATGAACCCCTAATCTGCTGCCCCTAACACTGCCGACCCCTATATTATATTTATTAACCCCTAATCTGCCCCCCCCAACGTCGCCGCTACCTTACCTACACTTATTAACCCCTAATCTGCCGACCGGACCTCGCTGCCACTATAATAAATGTATTAACCCCTAAACCACCGCACTCCCGCCTCGCAAACACTATAATAAATTGTATTAACCCCTAATCTGCCCTCCCTAACATCGCCGCCACCTACCTACAATTATTAATCCCTAATCTCCCGCCCGCACCGTCGCCGCTACTATAATAAAGTTATTAACCCCTAATCCTAAATCTAAACCTAACCCTAACACCCCCCTAACATAAATATAATTTAAATTAAACAAAATAATATTCCTAAAATTAACTAAATTAATCCTATTTAAAACTAAATACTTACCTATAAAATAAACCCTAATATAGCTACAATATAACTAATAATTACATTGTAGCTATTTTAGGATTTATATTTATTTTACAGGCAACTTTTATTTATTTTAACTAGGTACAATAGCTATTAAATAGTTAATAACTATTTAATAGCTACCTAGTTAAAATAAATACAAAATTACCTGTAAAATAAATCCTATCCTAACACTACACTATCATTAAATTAATTAAATAAATTACCTATAATTACCTAAAATAAAATACAAAAAAATAAACTATTCTATAATACAAAAAAAAACACTAAATTACAAAAAATAAAAAAGAATTACAAGCAGTTTAAACTAATTACACCTAATCTAAGCCCCCTAATAAAATAAAAAATCCCCCCAAAATAAAAAATCCCCTACCCTATTCTAAAATACAAAGTAATCAGCTCTTTTACCAGCCCTTAAAAGGGCTTTTTTCGAAGCATTGCCCCAAAGTAATCAGCTCTTTTACCTGAAAATAAAAATACAATACCCCCCAACATTACAACCCACCACCCACATACCCTTATGCTAACCCACCCAAACCCCCCTTAAATAAACCTATCGCTAACCCCCTGAAGATCATCCTACCTTGAGTCGTCTTCACTCAGCCGAGCCGAATTCTTCATCCAAGGTGCGCAGAGGAGGTCCTTGATCCGGTAGAAGTCTTCATCCAAGCGGGGCAAGAAGAGGTCCTCCATCCGATAGAAGTGTTCATCCAGGCGGCGTCTTCAATCTTCATCCATCCGGAGAGGAGCGGAGCCATTTTCAAAGGAGCTGACGGGAAGCCATCCTCTTCAACCGATGGACTAACGACGAATGAAGGTTCCTTTAAGGGACGTCATCCAAGATGGCATCCCTTCAATTCCGATTGGCTGATAGAATTCTATCAGCCAATCGGAATTAAGGAACAGCCAATAGAATGCGAGTTCAATACGATTGGCTGACTGGATCAGCCAATCGGATTGAACTTCAATCTGATTGGCTGATTGCATCAGCCAATCAGATTTTTTCTACCTTAATTACAATTGGCTGATAGAATTCTATCAGCCAATCGGAATTGAAGGGACGCCATTTTGGATGACGTCCCTTAAAGGAACCTTCATTTGTCGTTAGTCCGTCGGTTGAAGAGGATGGCTCCGTGTCGGCTCCTTTGAAGATCGCTCCGCTCCGCTCTGTATGGATGAAGATTGAAGACGACGCCTGGATGAACACTTCTACCGGATGGAGGACCTCTTCTTGCCCCGCTTGGATGAAGACTTCTACTGGATCAAGGACCTCCTCTGCGCACCTTGGATGAAGAATTCGGCTCGGCTGAGTGAAGACGACTCAAGGTAGGATGATCTTCAGGGGGTTAGCGATAGTTTTTTTTAAGGGGGGTCTGGGTGGTTTAGAGTAGGGGTATGTGGGTGGTGGGTTGTAATGTTGGGGGGGGCGGTATTGTATTTTTATTTTCAGGTAAAAGAGCTGATTACTTTGGGGCAATGCCCCGCAAAAAGCCCTTTTAAGGGCTGTTAAAAGAGCTGATTACTTTGGTAGTTTAGAATAGGGTAGGGAATTTTTTATTTTGGGGGGCTTTTTTATTTTATTAAGGGGCTTAGATTAGGTGTAATTAGTTTAAACTTCTTGTAATTCTTTTTTATTTTTTGTAATTTAGTGTGTTTTTTTGTATTATAGAATAGTTTATTTTATTGTATTTTAGTTTAGCTAATTGTAGGTAATGTATTTAATTAATTTATTGATAGTGTAGTATTAGGTGTATTTGTAACTTAGGTTTGGATTTATTTTACGGGTAATTTTGTAGCTATTTTAACTAGGTAGCTATTAAATAGTTATTAAATAAATACAAAGTTGCCTGTAAAATAAATATAAATCCTAAAATAGCTACAATGTAATTATTAGTTATATTGTAGCTATATTAGGGTTTATTTGATAGGTATTTAGTTTTAAATAGGATTAAT
>NC_069504.1:34315492-34365492 GCF_027579735.1 Bombina bombina | reverse complement strand
TAATTGCATGTGTGTGTGAATGGGGGTGTCTGTCAGTATACCTGTGTGTGTCGGTGTGCATAGGAGTGTCTGTCAGTATACGTGTGTGTGTGTGTGTAAATGGGGGTGTCTGTCGGTATACCTGTGTGTGTGTGTGCGTCTGTGTGTGTGCATAGGAGTGTCTGTCAGTATACCTGTGTGTGTGTATGCATAGGAGTGTCTGTCAGTATACCTGTATGTGTTTGCGCATAGGAGTGTCTGACAGTATACCTGTGTGTGTGTATATGAGTGTCTGTCAGTATACCTGTGTGTGTGTGCATAGGAGTGTCTGGCAGTATACCTGTGTGTGTGTGTGTGTGTGTGCATAGGAGTGTCTGACAGTATACCTGTGTGTGTGCATAGGATGTCTGACAGTATACCTCTGTTTGTATAGGAGTGTCTGTCAGTATACCTGTGCGTGTGTGTGTGTGCATAAGAGTGTCTGACAGTATACCTGTGTGTGTGCATAGGAGTGTCTGACAGTATACCTGTGTGTGTGTGTGTGTGTGTGTATAAGAGTGTCTGACAGTATACCTGTGTGTGTGTGTGTGCACATAGGAGTTTCTGACAGTATACCTGTGTGTGTGTGCACATAGGATGTCTGACAGTATACCTCTGTTTGTATAGGAGTGTCTGTCAGTATACCTGTGCGTGTGTGTGTGCATAAGAGTGTCTGACAGTATACCTGTGTGTGTACATAGGAGTGTCTGAAGTATATGTGTGTGTGTGTGCATAGGAGTGTCTGACAGTATACCTGTGTGTGTGTGTGTGTGCAAAGGAGTGTCTGTCAGTATACCTGTGTGTGTGTGTGCACATAGGAGTGTCTGACAGTATACCTGTGTGCGTGTGTGCATAGGGGAGTCTGACAGTATACTTGTGTGTGTGTGTGTGTGTGTGCGCGCGCATAGGAGTGTCTGACAGTATACCTGTGTGTGTGTGTGTGTGTGTGTGTGTGCATACAATGTCTGACAGTATACCTCTGTGTGTATAGGAGTGTCTGTCATTATACCTGTGCATGTGTGTGTGTGCATAGGAGTGTCTATCAGTATACCTGTGTGTGTGTGTGTGTATGCATAGGAGTGTCTGTCAGTATGCCTGTGTGTATGTGCGCATAGGAGTGTCTGACAGTATACCTGTGTGTGTGTATATGAGTGTCTGTCAGCATACCTGTGTGTGTGTGTGCATAGGAGTGTCTGGCAGTATACCTGTGTGTGTGTGTGTGTGTGTGCATAGGATGTCTGACAGTATACCTCTGTTTGTATAGAAGTGTCTGTCAGTATACCTGTGCGTGTGTGTGTGTGCATAAGAGTGTCTGACAGTATACCTGAGTGTCTGTGCATAGGAGTGTCTGAAAGTATATACGTGTGTGTGTGCATAGGAGTCTCTGACAGTATACCTGTGTGTGTGTATAGGAGTGTCTGACATTATACCTGTGTGTGTGTGTGCACATAAGAGTGTCTGACAGTATACCTGTGTGTGTGTGTGTGTGCACATAGGATGTCTGACAGTATACCTCTGTTTGTATAGGAGTGTCTGTCAGTATACCTGTGCGTATGTGTGTGCATAAGAGTGTCTGACAGTATACCTGTGTGTGTGTGCATAGGAGTGTCTGAAGTATATGTGTGTGTGTGTGTGGGCATAGGAGTGTCTGACAGTATACCTGTGTGTGTGTGTGTGTGCACAAAGGAGTGTCTGTCAGTATACCTGTGTGTGTGTGTGCGCATAGGAGTGTCTGACAGTATACCTTTGTGTGTGTGTGCATAGGGGAGTCTGACAGTATACTTGTGTGTGTGTGCATAGGAGTGTCTGACAGTATACCTGTGTGTGTGTGTATACAATGTCTGACAGTATACCTCTGTGTGTATAGGAGTGTCTGTCATTATACCTGTGCATGTGTGTGTGTGCATAGGAGTGTCTGTCAGTATACCTGTGTGTGTGTGTGTGCATAGGAGTGTCTGTCAGTATACCTGTGTGTGTGTAAATAGGAGTGTCTGACAGTATACTTGTGTGTGCGCAAAGGAGTGTCTGTCAGTATACCTGTGTGTGTGTGTGCAAAGGAATGTCTGTCAGTATACCTGTTTGTGTGTGTGTGTGTGCGCATAGGAGTGTCTGACAGTATACCTGTGTGTGTGTGCATAGGAGTGTCTGACAGTATACCTGTGTGTGTGTGCATACAATGTCTGACAGTATACCTCTGTGTGTATAGGAGTGTTTGTCAGTATACCTGCGCGTGTGTGTGTGTGTGTGCATAGGAGTGTCTGTCAGTATTAGACATGTGCATGGCAAAAAAATTCGGTTAGGTTCGGATTGATTCAGATTTTTTCGAATTTCGGTTCGGAGCGATTCAAATTCGGAAAAATTGGAATCAATTTGGTTTAGATTTGTTTCGGATTCATTCGGATTCGAATAAATTCGGTTTGGATTTGTTTCGGATTCATTCGGATTCGAATAAATTCGGCTGGATTCGGTTTGATTCGGTTCGGAAATTCGGAATTTCGGTAAGTGTTAGTTCGGATTAGACTAGTATTATGTACTGTACATTAGGTGTAACCCATAGCAGAGTGATATAACCTAATATACTGTACAATACTAGTGTAATAAATGGCCATCCAAATCTACCGAATAAATCCGAATAAATCCGAAGTTATTCGGATTTATTTGGTAGATTCGGCACTATTTTAATTCGGAGATTCAGTTCGATCCGAATCTCCGAATTTTCCGAATTTTCCGAATCGCACATGTCTAGTCAGTATACCTGTGTGTGTGTATGTGTGCATAGGGGTGTCTGACAGTATACCTGTGTGTGTGTGTGTGTGCATAGGAGTGTCTGTCAGTATACCTGTGTGTTTGTGTGTGCATAGGAGTGTCTGTCAGTATACCTGTGTGTGTGTGCATAGGAGTGTCTGACAGTATACTTGTGTGTGTCTGCATAGGAGTGTGTGACAGTATACTTGTGTGTGTGTGCATAGGAGTGTCTGACAGTATACTTGTGTGTGTGTGCATAGGAGTGTCTGACAGTATACTTGTGTGTGTGCGCATAGGAGTGTCTGTCAGTATACCTGTGTGTGTGTGTGTGTGTGCAAAGGAGTGTCTGTCAGTATACCTGTGTGTGTGTGCGCATAGGAGTGTCTGACAGTATACCTGTGTGTGTGTGTGCATAGGAGAGTTTGACAGTATACTTGTGTGTGTCTGTGCATAGGATTGTCTGACAGTATACCTGTGTGTGTTTGTGTGCATACAATGTCTGACAGTATACCTCTGTGTGTATAGGAATGTCTGTCAGTATACCTGTGTGTGTGTGTCTGTGTGCATAGGAGTGTCTGTCAGTATACCTGTGTGTGTGCATAGGAGTGTCTGACAGTACATTTGTGTGTGTGTGTGTGTGTGTGTGCAAAGGAGTGTCTGTCAGTATACCTGTGCGTGTGTGTGTGTGCATAGGAGTGTCTGACAGTACATTTGTGTGTGTGTGTGTGTGCAAAGGAGTGTCTGACAGTATATTTGTGTGTGTGTGTGTGTGTGCATAGGAGTGTCTGTCAGTATACCTGTGTGTGTGTGTGTGTGTGTGTGTGCATAGGAGTGTCTGACAGTACATTTGTGTGTGTGTGTGTGCAAAGGAGTGTCTGTCAGTATACCTGTGCGTGTGTGTGTGTGCATAGGAGTGTCTGACAGTACATTTGTGTGTGTGTGTGTGTGTGTGCAAAGGAGTGTCTGACAGTATATTTGTGTGTGTGCAAAGGAGTGTCTGTCAGTATACCTGTCTGTGTGTCTGTCAGTATATTTGTTTTTGTGAATGAGCACCCCACACCTGCCACTTTTAGCCCCTTAAAACTGCCTAGTGCAGTATTGTTTATGGAAAAAAATGCTACATCTTGTTTTTCATAATAAAATAAAAGACCCTCTATTTTGAGGGCATTTGGGCACTTTTAGAAAATTAACCAGAGATCCGATCTCTGGTTAATTTTCTGAGGGCTAATTGCTACGGCCAGTCACTTGTAATGGCTGTTTTATTATCGCGAAACCGCATAAATTAGCTCTCCACTTGTAATCTAGGCCATAACTGGCAGGTACGTCAATATTACAGTTTTATGAATTAGATAAAGCATTCAGTTTATAAAAGCCTTCTAATATACTTCTACTTCACTGTACACTTTCTCAGGCTCAAGCGCCTACTGAGCATGTGCAGTATATACATGTATGCATTTTGTCATTGGCTGGTGGTTGTCACATGATACAGGGGAAGGAAAATATAATTAACTTGCCGGTAGATTACAAATTGTGCGTTCATCTTTTAACGCTGAAAAAATGGTAATTTCAGCGTTAAAACAGTAACGCAGCCATTAAGTCTTGTCGGTATAGCTTTACCGCAAGCCTTTTAGTCTGTAACGGAACGTCAGTCCCGCACCCATAAAAATTACGTTTTTCATGGGACTTCCATAGCGCAGCCATTACAAGTTTTACGTTGAGGCTAAAAAGCTTGCGTTACACTCTATAACAACAAGATCCATACCGCCATCTGAGAGCAGTAGTTATGAGTTTTACGCTACAAAACTGTTACATAAAACTCATATCTAAAGTGTAACAAAGTACATTAACACCCATAAACTACCTATTAACCCCTAAACCGAGGCCCTCCCCGCATCACAAACACTATATTAAACTTATTAACCCCTAATGTGCCGCTCCCGACATCGCCACCACTAATAAAATGTATTAACTCCTATTCCGCTGCTCCCCGACATCGTAACCACTATAATAAAGTTATTGACCCCTAAACCACTGCCCTCCCGCATCGCAAACACTATTTAAATATTATTAACCCCTAATCTGCCGTCCGCCCACATCGCTCCCACTGTACTAAAGTTATTAACCCCTACACCGCAAGCCCCCACAACAAAATATACTAAATTAAACTATTAACCCCTACACCAAAACTTCCCCACATCGCAATAAACTAATTTAAACAAGTAACCCATAAACCTAACGCCCCCCCCCTAACATTATATTAAAATTACAATTTCCCTATCTTAAATTAAATTAAAACCTACCTGTCAAATTAAAAAAACTAAGTTTAATCTAACAATTAAACTAATATAACTATTAAACTAAAATTAAACCAAATTAAAGAAAACTTAAGTACACATTAAAAAAATCCTAACACTACTATCAAAATGACAAAGTATCTAATTACAAAAAATAAAACATACTAAATTATAAAAAACTAGTACTAAAGCCCATGTACACGGGCCATTTTTTGCAGTACAGCGGTCCCACCCCTTGCTCTCTCCCCCCTCTCTTTTGCTCTCTCTTCCCCCCTCTCTTTTGCTTTCTCTCCCCCCTCTCTTTTGCTTTCTCTCCCCCCTCTCCTTTGCTCTCTCTCTCCCCTCTTTTGCTCTCTCTCTCCCCTCTTTTGCTCTCTCTCTCCCCTCTTTGGCTCTCTCCCTCCTTTCTTTTGCTCTCTCTCCCCCCCTCTTTTGTTCTCTCCCCCCTCTTTGGCTCCCCCCCCCCCCTTTTTGGCTCTCCTCCCCCCTCTTTGGCTCTCCCCCCCCCCTCTTTGGCTCTCTCTCCCCCCCTCTTTGGCTCTCTCTCCTCTTTGGCTCTCTCTCTCCCCCCTCTTTGGCTCTCCCCCCCTTTGGCTCTTTCCCCCCCTTTGGCTCTCTCCCCCCCCTCTTTGGCTCTCCCCCCCTCTTTGGCTCTCCCCCCCTCTTTGGCTCTCTCCCCTCTGTTGCTCTCTCTCCCCTTTGGCTCTCTCTCTCCCCCCTCTTTGGCTCTCTCTCTCCCCCCTCTTTGGCTCTCCCCCCCTTTGCCCCCCCCTTTGGCTCTCTCCACCCCCTTTGGCTCTCCCCTCCCTTTGGCTCTCTCCCCCCTTTGGCTCTCCGCCCCTCTTTGGCTCTCTCCCCCCCCCCTCTTTGGCTCTCTCCCCCCCCCCTCTTTGGCTCTCTCTCCCCCCTCTTTGGTTCTCTCCCCTCTTTTGCTCTCTCTCCTCTTTGGTTCTCTTTCCTCTTTGGCTCTCTCTCTCCCCCCGCTTTGGCTCTCTCTCTCCCCCCTCTTTGGCTCTCCCCCCCCTTTGGCTCCACCCCCCCTTTGGCTCTCCCCCACCCCCCCTTTGGCTCCCCCCCCCTTTGGCTCTCTCCCCCCTTTGGCTCTCCCCCCCCTCTTTGGCTCTCTCCCCCCCTCTTTGGCTCTTTCTCCCCCTTCTTTAGCTCTCTCCCCTCTTTTGCTCTCTCTCCTCTTTGGCTCTCTTTCCTCTTTGGCTCTCTCTCTCCCCCCTCTTTGGCTCTCCCCTCCCCTTTGGCTCCCCCCCTTTGGCTCTCCCCCCCCCTCTTTGGCTTTCCCCCCCCCTCTTTTGCTCTCTCTCTCCCCTCTTTGGTTCTCTCCCCCCTCTTTGGCACTATCCCCCCCTCTTTGGCTCTCTCCCCCCCTCTTTGGCTCTCTCCCCCCCCCTATTTGGCTCTCCCCCCCTATTTGGCTCTCCCCCCCCCTCTTTGGCTCTGCCCCTCCCTCTTTGGCTCTCTCTCCCCCCTCTTTGGCTCTCTCCCCTCTTTTGCTCTCTCTCCTCTTTGGCTCTCTTTCCTCTTTGGCTCTCTCTCTCCCCCCTCTTTGGCTCTCCCCCCTTTAGCTCTCTCCCCCCCTTTGGCTCTCTCCCCCCCCTTTGGCTCTCCCCCCCCCCTTTGGCTCTCTCCCCCCTCTTTGGCTCTCCCCCCCCCCCTCTTTGGCTCTCTCTCCCCCCTCTTTAGCTCTCTCTCTCCCCCCTCTTTGGCTCTCTCTCCTTTTTGGCTCTCTCTCCCCCCTCTTTGGCTCTCTCTCCCCCCTCTTTGGCTCTCTCTCTCCCCCCTCTTTGGCTCTCCCCCCCTTTGACT
This sequence comes from Bombina bombina, assembly GCF_027579735.1. Taxonomy (NCBI): domain Eukaryota; kingdom Metazoa; phylum Chordata; class Amphibia; order Anura; family Bombinatoridae; genus Bombina; species Bombina bombina. The sequence continues at coordinate 34,358,617 of NC_069504.1, read as the reverse complement.
CCCCCCCCCCCCTCTTTGGCTCTCCCCCCCCTCTTTGGCTCTCTCTCCCCCCTCATTGGCTCTCTCTCCCCCCTCTTTGGCTCTCTCTCCTCTTTGGCTCTCTTTCCTCTTTGGCTCTCTTTCCTCTTTGGCTCTCTCTCCTCTTTGGCTCTCTTTCCTCTTTGGCTGTCTCTCTCCCCCCTCTTTGGCCCTTCTCCCCCCTCTTTGGCCCTTCTCCCCCCCTCTTTGGCCCATCTCCCCCCCTCTCCTGCTCCCTCTCTGGCTCTGTCTTCATTGAAAGCCTTTGCCTCTCGGGACCCCGCCCGGCCACGCCCCATCACGGTGACACCCGTCCGGCCACGCCCCTCATGACGCCCGGCCACGCCCCCATCGCAACGCTCCCATCGGCCACAAACAGCTGTGAGGTCTGGGGAGCGCGTGGCTGCTTCTCACGCGGCAGACCTCACAGCTGTTGAGTAGCTCGCGCTCCATATCTCTTGCCACAGGCTGTTTCAATCAGCTTACCTCGCGCTCCCCAGACCTCACAGCTGTTTGTGTACCTCGTGCTCCCTATCTCACAGCTGCTTGTATGCTGTGTACCTCGCGCTCCCTATCTCACAGCTGTCACTCACCTCTCCAAGCCGACAATGATTAAGGCCAAGTGTGTTTGTCCGCGCACAGTCTCTACTGCGCATGACGGCTTCAGACAAACACACTTGGCCTTTTATAATATAGGATAACAAACACTATATTACAAAAAAAAAAAAAAATTATCAAAAATAAAAAAGAATTACACCTAATCTAATAGCCCTATAAAGATAAAAAAGCCTACCCAAAATAAAAAGACCCTACAAAAAAAAGCCTACAATAAACTACCAATATCCCTTAAAAGGGCCTTTTGCAGTGCATTGCCCTAAGTTAAACAGCTCTTTTACCTGTAAAAAAAAATACAAAGACCCCCCAACAATAGAACCCACCACCCAACCAAACCCCCAAAATAAAAATAAAAAACTAACTCTAACAAAAACCTAAGCTATCCATTGCCTTGAAAAGGGCATTTGTATGGGCATTGCCCTTAAAAGGGCATTTAGCTCTTTTGCATTGCCCTGAAAAGGGCATTTAACTCTTTCAAGAAAAGCCCAAACCCTAAACTAAAAAAAAAAACACCCAAAAAACACTAACCCCTCTTTAGGTACTCACAGTTGCTGAAGTTCCGCTTGAAGGATCTTCATCCTGGCGGCGCGGAGAGGGTCCATCCTGAAGACATCTGGCGCGGAGCATCCTCTTCATACGGTCGCTGCCGTATACTGAATCTTCAATGCAAGGTACGCGATTCAAAATGGCGTCCCTTGCATTCCTATTGGCTGATTCAAATCAGTCAAATAGGATGAGAGCTACTGAAATCCTATTGGCTGTTCAAATCAGCCAATAGGATGAGAGCTACTGACATTCTATTGGCTGATTTGAACAGCCAATAGGATTTCAGAAGCTCTCATCCTATTGGCTGTTTTGAATAGCCAATAGAATTTCAGTAGCTCTCAACCTATTGGCTGATTTGAATTTCCAAAATCAAATCAGCCAATAGGAATGCAATTGTGTACCTTGCATTAAAGATTCAGTATATGGCGGCGACCGCATGAAGAGTATGCTCCGTGCCGGATGTCTTCAGGATGGACCCGCTCCGCGCCGCCAGGACGAAGATAGTAAATGCTGCTAGGATGTAGATAGAAGATGCCGCCGGGATGAAGATCCTTTAAGCGGGACTTCAGAAACTGTGAGTACCTAAAGAGGGGTTAGTGTTAGGTTTTTTAAAGGTTTTTTTGGGTGGGTTTTTTTTTTAGTTTAGGGTTTGGGCTTTTCTTATAAGAGCTAAACGCCCTTTTATGGGTGATACCCATACAAATGCCCTTTTCAGGGCAAAGGGTATATTAGTTTTTTTTAGATAGTTTTATTTTATTTTGTGGGATTGGGGAGTGGGGGGTTGTAATGTTAGTGGGTCTTTGTATTTTTTTCAGGTAAAAGAGCTAAGGGCTATTGGTAGATTAGTTTTTTATTTTGTGTGTTTTTTTTAAAATGGGTATTAGAATAGAATAATTGTTATTATTTTGGATAATTTGTTTATTATTTTGTGTAATGTTTTTTTTTCGTTTGGGGTGGGATTTTCTTTTTAGAATAGCCATTTTTAATTTTTAATGGGCAGCAAAAGAGCTGAATACCCTTTTAAGGGCAATGCCCATACAAATGGCCTTTTCAGGGCAATGTGTAGATTAGGTTTTACTTTATTTTTATTTTGTGGGTTTGGGGGGTGGGTGTTTGTATACTGTTAGGGGGTGTTTGTTTTTCTTTTGTAGAAAAAGAACTGATATCTTTAGGGCAATGCCCTACAAAAGGCCCTTTTAAGGGCCCTTGGTAGTTTATTATAGATTAGGGTTTTTTATTTTGGGGTGTTTTTTTTTTTTTTTTTTAAAGGGTATTAGAATAGGAATAATTTTTATTGTTTTGGATAATTTTGTTTGTTATTTTTTTGTAATTGTAGGTTGTTTTTTTTGTAATTTTAGTGTTTTTTTTTGTAATTTTAGTGGTTTTTATTTTTTGTAATGTTAAGTTTTAGAGGCCTATTTATCAAGCTGTCAACCGCAAATACGCTGGAATTCCGCATTCGCCTCATTTATCAAAGCCTACAGACCGGCAAAAATTAAAATATGTGACGTAACATAAGATCCGCCGGTCTCAGTCTGACACAGATCAATGCTTACATCATTGCAGATGTTCCGAATGCAAATTTGGTACTATCTGACTATTTTTGCTTGTTAACAAATATCTAACAGGTACACTCGTCACTATTCCGGCCCAGAGTACCTGCTTTTCAGTTCGCCGCCCTGGAGCGGCGGATGCCATAGGAATCAATGGGAGTCTGAAAGCAGCGAAGGCTCATGTTCGCTGCTGCCCGATATCCCATTGATTCCTATAGGAGAATAAAAGTTATGTTTACACCTAACACCCTAACATGTACCCCGAGTTTAAACACCCCTAATCTGCCACCCCCTACACCGCCGCCACCTACATTACACTTATTAACCCCTAGGGGCATATGTATCAAGCTCCGTATGGAGCTTGATGCCCCGTGTTTCTGGCGAGTCATCAGACTCGCCAGAAACAGCAGTTATGAAGCAGCGGTCACATAGACCGCTGCTCCATAACCTGTCCGCCTGCTCTGAGCAGGCGGACAGACATCGCAATAATACAACCCGATGGAGTACGATCGGGTTGATTGACACCCCCCTGCTGGCGGCCTATTGGCCACGAGTCTGCAGGGGACGGCGTTGCAACAGCAGCTCTTGTGAGCTGCTGGTGCAATGATGAATACGGCGAGCGTATTGCTCAACGTATTCAGCGAAGTCTGGTGGACCTGATCCGCACTGGCGGATCAGGTCCACCAGACTTTCATAACTAGAGGCCCTAATCTGTCACCCTGACACTGCTGCCATCTACATAAATGTATTAACCCTGATCCTGCCGCTCCCGGAGCCCACCGCAACTAAATAAAGTTATTAACCCCTAAACCCCTGGCCTCCCACATCAATACCACTTACTAAACCTATTAACCCCTAAACCGCCAGCCCCCCACATCGCCATAAACTAAATTAACCTATTAACCCCTAAACCTAACAAGCCGCTAACTTTACATTAAATATTAACTCATCACTATCTTATAATAAATTAAAACTTACCTTTAGAATTAAAATAAACTATATTAAACTAATAATTAACCTACCCTAACTGTTATACTAAAATTACATTAAACTACACATTAAATTAAATAGGGGTTAATACGGAATAGGGGTTAATACATTTATTAGAGTTGCAGTGGGCTCTGGGAGCAGAGGGATAGGGGTTAATAACTTTATTTAGTTGCTGAGGGTCGGGGAGCAGCGGGATAGGGGTTAAACAGTTTAGAATAGTGGCAGTATACAAATAAAGCTGGGAAAATGCCGAATAGCAGCGAGATTGATGACTGTTAGTTAACAACAGTCCGCTGCTCATCGCTCCGTACTTGGTGCGCGGCTTTTTGACAGCTTTTTATATAAATATGGAGAGAGTATTCAGGTCCACGGCCACGATGTTAGGCAATGTCAATCGAGTGTATTGGTGCCGTTGAATGCAAGTAAGTTGACGGCTTGATAAGTAGGCCTCTTAGTGTAAGGCAGCTTAGGTTTTATTTCACAGGTAAGTTTGGATTTATTTTAACTAGGTAGTTAGTAAATAGTTAATAACTATTTAGTAACTATTCTAACAACACCAACAATCAGCGCACCCAGTAAAGCTGAGAGAAGCAAACAATGGTAAGCAGTGAACTACCTGTTTATTGTTTAGCACAATCAAATGCTCAATATAATAGGTAAATATCCATACAATGCCAAAACAGGTAAAAAAGGCATAAGTGGTAAGTGACAGGCAAAATTAGGCAGGAAAAATTAGGTCAGACGCGTTTCCTATGTCATAAGCATATTTTTCCTCAGTGACCATGACATATGCTTATGACATAGGAAACGCGTCTGACCTAATTTTTCCTGCCTAATTTTGCCTGTCACTTACCACTTATGCCTTTTTTACCTGTTTTGGCATTGTATGGATATTTACCTATTATATTGAGCATTTGTTTGTGCTAAACAATAAACAGGTAGTTCACTGCTTACCATTGTTTGCTTCTCTCAGCTTTACTGGGTGCGCTGATTGTTGGTGTTGTTCTATTAATTGAGCGTGGATGGAAGCGCTCTTTTCTCCGCACCAGGACAGCTGAGTATTCTGAGAACACGTCACCACTACGTCAAGGGGGTGTGTCTGACTACTTAAAGTGCACTGATCGTCGGGGACTTTACTCACAGTTAGTGTTTGAATGTTTGAGCGCTTCCCGGTTGCTGCATACATAGTAACTATTCTACCTAGTTAAAAAAAATACAAACTTACCTGTGAAATAAAAATAAAACCTAAGCTAGATACAATATAAGTATTAGTTATATTGTAGCTAGCTTAGGTTTTATTTCACAGGTAAGTATGTATTTAGTTTAAAATATGTATTATTTAGTTAATTACTAACTTTAATTTAGCTTTATTTTAATTATGTTAAAGTTAGGGGGTGTTATGGTTAGGGTTACGGTTAGGGTTACGTTAGGGTTAGGTATAGGGGTTAATATAGTTTCATTTAGGTTGTTGCGATGTGGGGGTCTGGCGGCTTAGGGGTTAATAGGTTTATTTTGTTGTAGTGATGTGGGAGGCCAGAGGTTTAGGGGTTAATAACTTTAGTATAGTAGTGGCGATATCGGGAGCTGCACATTAGGGGTTAATAGATTTATTTTGATGGTGGCGATGTCGGGAGCAACAGATTAGGGGTTAATAACATTATGTAGGTGTCGGCGATGTCAGGGGCGGCAGATTAGGGGTGTTCAGACGTGAAGTTTATGTTAGGGTGTTAGGTTTAAACATATCTTTTTTTCCCTCATAGACATCAATGGGGCTGCTTTATGGAGCTTTTCATTCAGCGATCGCAGGTTTTTTTTCTGACACTCTCTCCCCATTGATGTCTATGGGGAAAGCGCGCACGAGCACGTCAAAACAGTGCTTCTATTTTGTGTGTTATGGAGCTCAACGCAACCATATCCCACGCACAAAGCCGGCTGTTTCAAAACTTGTAATGGCTGCACTATAGAGGGTGAAATAACGCAACTTTTGTTGCTTCGTTAAATACCCTCTAGTGCGCATAACTCATAATCTACCTGTTTGAAATTTGCCAGAAAATATTCTACTGCTCATTTCAAATTCAAATGAACTGCTATTGCTGTTTTATTGTATAGTTGTTAGTTACTAAGTACGATCCTATTGTACTTAGTGGTCCTTTAATTCTCTCTATATTAGCATTTTCAGAGACCAAATAAATATTCTACTTACACTAATGCATCATTATCATTATCATCAGCATATTTTACATATTTAATTGCTTAACTTATAGCAATAATGGTCATCAATGTATGCAACCTAATCATTTTATTGTTGTTTTTTTAACAGAGTTGGAGCCATTACTTGGGAACTATGATCCTAAAGGTAAATATTTGTGTTTGCTTCACTTATATATTGTCATCTTGAGTTTGTATATAAATCTTGTAACTACAATATGAGGTTATTAAGTATTATACAGATCTTTTTAAAATGTGGTCCTTGTGTAAGTAAATTAGCAAACATTAATGATTATGGGGATGATCACAGTCTATCATAATTACCAGCATGTTAACAACTTCATATCTGCACTTTGATATAGATACAATCACAATAATTCACTTTCATTATTTATTGGTAGAACATTTTTTATTATCGCTTCAGTGAAAAATGGCCCTATATTTAACTTGTGCCAGTCCTGTTTTTCTAAACAAACTACATTCTCTATACTTTTACGGGGTCATTTTTAACTTTTTAAATTTAACAGCTAAAAGGACTTGATAAACCACGGACAACACTGTTCGACTTATTACCAAGTACCCCCAAAAGTAACATTTGTTTTGCACACACAGAAATGACCCAACCTCATATTGGATGAGATTAGAATGCAACGTCACCAAACAGATACAAATGCTTACTGCTCAATCAATTAAAATAGTGAAATATTTAACCCAACAAACACACTTGGCCATTATATGTAAGGCTTACAATGTCCATCTAGACAAAGACCCAGGGCTGAGTAGTGAACAGTAACACACTTCCCCAACTCACTGGATAGTACTAAGGATGACACTAGATTGTTAGAGTCTCTCCACAGATGAGTTTGGGACAAGCAGAAGAATAGTCAGGAAGACAAGGTTGGTGCACAGTACAGGCAGGTTCAGATACACGGCAGCAGGCAAAAGGATTGTGAAGACAGGCCAAAGAACAGTAGACTTGCAGGCAACAGAGGCACAAAATCAGGAGGCTGAAGATTAATGGTAACAGGCCAAGGTAGAAACTGCAGGTCAAAAAGGTATGAAAATGATAGGCAAAAAGGATAGTAATGAGGCAGGCAGAAGTTCTGCAGCAGCAAATACAAAGTAAGTGAGAATCAAACACACCGAGAAGAGTTCACAAATGGGCATAGATGGACACCAGAGGAGTCATTAAATAGTATGATGTGTAAAAAAAATCCACCAAAAGCCATAACGTGAGAAAAATTACGTGAATACTAGCACACAAAAATGTTGCAGTGCGTGCAGTAACTAGGCAGTGTCAATATTGATGCAAAAACAAATATGTCAATAGAAAACTGTGACAGATATGTGTTCCTTCAAGGACTCACACAGGGGGGGTCAATGTGGCTTAAACGGATGAGTCAGATGCAAGGAGCTCACTAGCAAGGGGCATGAAGTTCAGGAGTGGCAACCCAGGAACACTCAGTGATGGAGAGCCTTTCTACTCGATAACATGATAAAGTTGTTTAGAATCGAGAGCATGTGAAACTTAAAACTCAAGGTGGCCGTCTACAAAAACCAGAGCAGGACAGTGGACTCATCAAGTAAAATGATTAATTACTGCTGGTTTTAACAAGGAAACATGAAAGACAGGCTTAGCTTTCATAGCTGGTGGAAGTTGCAAATGATAGGTAACAGGACTCACCTTTCTGAGAATATGGATGGGACTGTCAAAATATGGACTTAGTTTAGTGGAGGGTTGTTGTAAATTAATATTATGGGTAGACAACCATACATGATCACCAGGATGGAGATTGGGACATACCCAATGTTTGCAATCAACAAAATGTTGGTACCTACATGATGGCCAAGATAGGATATGTTGAATATGTTATTAATCTTTTATTGCATGGAAACTGTATTATCAGCAGCCGGTACTCCTGAGGAGCTACAGTAAGCTGTAAAAGTTCTCAGAGTATATCCTAGAGCTGTATAAAAGGGAGTAGTCTGAAGACAAGCATGCCAACCAGAATTATGAGCTAATTTGGGTAGAGTCAACAGTGATAACTAGTTATCTTGGAGGGTAGATATGTAAGCACTAAGGTATGCTTCTAGTTTTTGAAAGGATAAAGTATGAAGAAATGTTAGCACTTCCCTTCAGGTGCTCGCTGCCAGCCCCGGTTCTCCCAAACCGTGTATAGAAGCAGAAAGTGTTGAAAGCGTCGACGCTGTGTCACCTCCAGGGAACCATTTGTTCCAGAAATTGTTTTAACTTTATGATCTTGATAAAGGCTTCTTTTAGCCGAAATGCGTTCAGCTGTATTTTATAAAAAACTTGAAGCTTCACCTGAAGACACCTTTGTGGTGATTTTAATAAAATGCTTATTTTAACTGCAATCTTTTGATTATAACCAGTTTGTGTGCCTACCACATTGTCTGAAATCTGCTACACTGTTGTAAGCTCTTTTATGTTGGAGGTGAAAGCTACAAGGTTGACTCAGAGGATGTGGGCAGCTTGGTTCCCTGGAGGTGACACAGCGCCACCACTTTCAACACTTTATGCTTCTAGTTTTTGATTGGTACGTTCTGTTAGCCTATCAATTTGAGGGTAATAAGCAGCAGTCCCCAACCTTTTACAGAGGGTAGACCAGAATCTAGAGACAAATTACATTTCTTGATGAACAACAATATTATCAGTAAATCTATGTAGATGTATAAAGTGCTGAATAAAAAGATAAGACAATTCTTGAGCAGAAGGTTAGTTTGGTAAGGATGTGAAATGATCCATGTGGGAAAATGTCAGTTACAAAGTCCATAGTAATATGTGTCCAAGGACAATGGGGTATGGGTGAAGGCCTGAGTAGCCCCTGAGAAACTGTTTAAAGGGCTTATTGGCAGCACAATCTAACAGGCTGATACATAAGACTGGGTGTCTTTAAGTAGGGTAGGCCACAAAAATTGGGTTTGTAACTGCTTTAAAGTAGCCGTGATTTCTGGATGTCCAGAGATTACAGAATCATGCGCACACTACAGAATGTATTTTCAAAGGTGTTCAGGAACAAAAAGTATGCCGGACGGAGGTTTCAAAGTATGAGGTATGTGTTTTTGTGCTGTTTGGAGTCTTTACAATAAACAATAGTTAAAGACCACAAAATAATCTGTTCTTTGTGGATAATGGCTTTCATCATGATTTGGTTCAGTGTTCTGTAATCCATGCATGGCCTGACACAAAGAAGTAGCCTGCTCCAGATGGAGAAGATGAAGGTCTGATAAATCTCTGTTGCAAGTTTTCTTAAATATATTCATCAAGGGAAGCAGTTTAAGGGGGAGACAGGGATATGCTTTCCTCTTATGGAGCTGAGCACCCAGAAGCAGGTCTGACCAATCGTCACTGAAGAAAATAGGCCAATTCATTCCCACCATGCATGATCACTGTAACTGTCACAAGAAGGAAGTGTTTCCTCTTTGCAGCGGTGTGTTGGTTAATTGGGCGTTCAGAGGCTGGTTTGTGCACTGTGAATTCTAGTGTGTAATCTGTGTCAGGAGTTCAAGAAGAGATAGCCGCCTGATACTCCAAACATAGCACTCGCATGAAGTTCGAACACAAGCAGGTAAAGAAAACAATTATTATGGATTGAGCACTTTAAAAATGTAGAACGGATGTGACCAAGTCTCCTTGAAAAATACTATGATTTAATAGCGAAACGTACATTGAAGAGATTGGAAGCTAAATGATCGTCGGCAAGAGTGGAACTTACCTAACAGCCCCGGCTTGACACTGTAAAAAAAATGCTGCCTTGTTGAGACAGACTTTTACACACACATATACAGTAGAGCCATATTAAAGCACTATTTAACCCTCCTGCTCGAATGTTAGCTGCGCTAGAAGTAAGCTTTTTGCGCTCATCAGGTTGTGCTCATATTACAAGTTGAAAGTAAAAAGTTATAGCTCGTTCTAACCTGGCGAGTGTAAAAAGCCGAACTTACAATATCGCTCACACTATAACCTATTCCCACCATAGAAGTCAATGGAGCAAAAAATATGGGGAAAAAACTCCTACTCGCACGCAAACCCGATCGCATATTCTTGTGTGCTAACCCGACATGAAAATATGAATTTTTTACATTCCAATGTTCTTCAAATAGCAGAATATGTTCTATTTATTCATAAATACATATTTCTACATACAGTATATATGATGGTATAGTAGAGACAGAGACAGATAGATATATACACATACATATATACTAGTCCTAAAGCCCGTTTACACGGGCCATTTTTTGCAGTATAGCGGTCCCACCCTCTTTCCCCTCTTTTTTGCACGCTCTCTCGCTCCACCTCTCTTTTGCTCTCTCTCTCCTCCCTCTCTTTTGCTCTCTCTCCCCCTCTCTTTTGCGCTCTCTCTCACTCCACCTCTCTTTTGCTCTCTCTCTCCCCCTCTCTCTTTTGCTCCCTCTCTCCCCCTCTCTTTTGCTTTCTCTTCCCCCCTTTTTTTTGCTCTCTCTCCCCCCTCTCTTTTGCGCTCTCTCTCCCCCCTCTCTTTTGTGCTCTCTTTCTCCCCCCTCTCTTTTGCGTTCTCTCTCTCTCTTTTGCACTCTCTCTCCCCCCTCTCTTCTGCACTCTCTCACTCCCCTCTCTCTTTTGCTCTGTCTCTCTCCCCTTTTTTTGCTCTCTCTCCATCCCTCTCTATTGCTCTCTCTCCCCCTCTCTTTTTCTCTCTCCCCCTCTCTTTTTCTCTCTCCCCCTCTCTTTTTCTCTCTCTCCCCCTCTTTTTTCTCTCTCTCCCCCTCTCTATTGCTCTCTCTCCCCCTCTCTATTGCTCTCTCTCCCCCCTCTCTATTGCTCTCTCTCCCCCTCTCTATTGCTCTCTCTCCCCCCTCTCTATTGCTCTCTCTCCCCAATCTCTTTTGCTCTTTCCCCTCTCTATGCTCTCTCTCCATCCCTCTCTTTTGCGCTCTCTTTCTCCCCCCTCTCTTTTGCGTTCTCTCTCTCTCTTTTGCACTCTCTCTCCCCCCCTCTCTTCTGCACTCTCTCACTCTCCCCCTCTCTTTTGCTCTGTCTCTCTCCCCTTTTTTTGCTCTCTCTCCATTCCTCTCTATTGCTCTCCCCCTCTCTTTTTCTCTCTCCCCCTCTCTTTTTCTCTCTCTCCCCCTCTTTTTTCTCTTTCTCCCCCTCTCTATTGCTCTCTCTCCCCCTCTCTATTGCTCTCTCTCCCCCCTCTCTATTGCTCTCTCTCCCCAATCTCTTTTGCTCTTTCCCCTCTCTATGCTCTCTCTCCATCCCTCTCTTTTGCTCTCTCTCCCCCTCTCTTCTTTTGCTCTTTCCCCCCCTTATTTTCTCTCTCCCCCTCTCTTTTGCTCTCTCTCTCCCCCCTCTTTTTCTCTCTATTCCCTCTATTTTGCTCTTTCCCCTCTCTTCTGCTCTTCTCCCTCTCTTTAGCACTTTCCTATCTATTTTTGTCTCTCCCCTCTCTTTCTATTTCTCTACCCTCTCTCTTGCGCTCACCACGCCCCTGACCATGTCCGGCCATGCCTGACCACTTCCACACTCCGATACGCCCACGCCCAGCCACGCTCCCACTTTCGCCCCAAACAGCATGTCAGGTAAGGCCAGGTGTGTTTGTCCTTGTGCTGTCTCTACTGCGCATGACAGCTTCGGACAAAGACACTTGGCCTTTTATATTATAGGATATACGTATATATAGGAATATCTATTTTAAAATACTTAAAACCTATTCCCCTACATGCAGAACATTGGAATGTGAAATGTTTGCAGTAAATACATAGTTAAAACCATTATTAAATATGATAATTTATGTAGCACATACAATTTTAAACAACTTTCCAGTTTACTTCTATTATCAAATTTGCTTCTTTCTCTTGGTATTGTTTGTTGAAAGAGGAGCAATGCACTAATGGTTTCTAATTGAACACATAGGTGAGCCAATGAAAATGTCTATCTATATGCATCTAACAATCAGCAGCTAAAACCTAGGTTCTCTGTTGCTTTTGAGCTTACCTAGATAAACCTTTCAGCAAAGGATAACAAGAGAAGGAAGCAAATTAAATAATAGAGGTAAATTGGAAAGTTGTTTAAAATTGTATGCTCTGTCTGAATCATGAAAGGAAAAACGTGTTTTTTATGTCCCTTTAACTGCAAACGGCTCCAATGCATTTCTATTTATGCCTAAGGTGTGCAGCCAGCTGGGGGCACCATTTTTTCTTTCTGTCAAGTTTAAAGCTATGCTTCCTTTCCAGCCTCTAATCTGGGGGTCTGGGAGAAGATAATCCCTAAACCAATAACATATAATAGTGATGGTATGGGTTATATTATATCTCATATGGCCTTAAACTGTTTTTAGGTAGAAAAAAACTCAGTGTTAAAGATCAGACAGGAATTATCGTCTACATTAAGTTTACCTTCTGCCAAATTGTAACTGACCACTGCTTATCTAATTCTCCCAACTGCAGTTTAACCATAACTACCACTGACCACCATCCTTATGCCCCCTGTAGATTAACCACCACTTATACAACCCACCAATGATGATTTTGTGTATTTTGCACATTCCCCACTATAAATAAACTAAGCAATGCTGTCCCTATCATTAACCCCCTACAGCCCATATGTGACATTCTCTATTGGTTATATATATATATATATATATATATATATATATATATATAATTTGTGTGTTTTTTTTAACTAATAAAAAGATAGAAATATATTTTTAAACTTTTGCAGATATGATTGAACAATACAGAGAATTTATTCAGAAAGCATCCAAGCCGTGCTGTAAATCAGTATCACATGGACAAGATGGTTCAGATGACTGTTTACCCCGAACTCTCATACTTCCGGAGTGGAGGAGCCAATGCACTAACTCTAAAGACTCATCGCTCAGTAATAAATCACAAGATAAAATAGATGTTATACCATCAGAATTACTATTCACTAAGGGAAATATGATGTTTACCGCCCGGAGGATGCTGATAGCAGGAGAAGCTGGAATAGGAAAGAGCTGCTTCACTAAAGGGCTGCAGAAGAAATGGGTTTTCAGAGACACAGAGCTGTTCTATGAATGTGTCATTTATTTTACTGCTGCTGAGTTAAAATCCATAATAAACCCAATAAGTGTCAATGAGCTTCTGGGGAACAAGTGTAAGGAGCTGAAACCTGCTCTTCCACAGCTTCTACAGTCAGACAGACTTCTCATTATATTGGATGGTTTGGATGAGATGAATCTGCTGGGGAAACCAAATCACAAAGTGAAACACATTGACCATGATACTGCATTTGATATAGAGAGTCTGATTATAAACATTTTATTCAAAGATCTTCTTCCTAACACTGATGTTCTGGTGACCTCTGTTGTCAGTAGCTTGGACTCTATCAGTATGTATTTTGATGAGATATTTATAATGCAAGAGTTTTCTGAAGAGCAGGTCAAACAATACTGCAACAAGTTCTGTTCAGGTGATGAGATCTCTCAGTCTGTTTTTACCTTTATAAAAGAGCATAACTTGTCCAGTTTGGCCTCAATTCCCCTTCTGAGCTCTGCATTATGTGAACTATTCAAGTATAAAATGTTACCTGAATACAAAGAAAAGATATTTACTCCCAGCAGGATGATGATGAGTTTGTTGAAATGTTGCTTAAACAATATTATGTCTGAAATAAACTCAGAAGAGGACACAAGATGTTGCATTAAGGGAGATACAAATACACCCCTTTCAGCAAACATTAAAAGATGTATTTATAACCTGGCCAAACTTTCCTATGAGAATCTCATAGATGATGGCAAATATATAAACAAGTCAGATCTTGGAGAAGGCTGTGCACATACACAATTACTAACTGATAATTTATGTAAGTTCTTCTTTAAACCGCCCACCAGTAAGGAGGTGTTGGAGTATCGTCACGCAAGTTTCAGAGACATGTTTGCTGCTCTATACTGTGTGTGGGAACTACAAGATCCTAAAGATATTATGGAAAGTCTTATTTCTTGGTTTAATGGCAGAATCCCAGCACAACCAGCTCACAGATTTATCACAGTGAAAATGCCTCAAATAAACAATGAAACATTACAGAAATTTCTGAGATTTTTTTTTGGCCTCCTGGGATTCAGAGACATTGATAATCTGCAAGAGATGGACGTAAGCCCTGACTTACTCAAGATGATCATTTTGTTTAGATCAAATCTGCCTCAATATACATTAAACTTTTGTCATTATCTTTATGAAATTCATAATAATTCCCTTATAGAAGACTTGCCAGGACGGTCATTATCTTTATTATGCAAATCACTTAATTCCTTAGACATACAAGCACTGCAGTACAGCTCACGCGTTTTACAACTGGATACGTTTGATTTATCTCTATGTGAATTAGGAGATGAGAAGTTACAGCAACTAGAAAGCACAATTATAAACTCTAGAGATGTCCGGTAAGTGTGAATTTCGTATACTTTTTTTTTAAACTGCTGTTTGTACAAATATTACATAAAAATATAGCGAGGGTTACTCACTTTAAATGTTTTTTTTATTCTTATTTTTTCATTTGTTGCCAGATATTTAGTGTAAATTTATGTGGATTTCCATTAAAGGGACATGAAACCCAAAATTTTTCTTCCATGATTCAGATAGTGATAGATTGATCTTTTTTTTACCAGCAATGTAGCCTGAGCAGTGATACAATTTAAGTAGGAGGAATATTACTATGAAAACACAGAAAATGTCAAACAATACAATGTTAAATGTTCACACACAAAATTAACATACAAAATAAAAAAAACAAACACAAACATTGCATTATCATTGAAAAATATATTGTATAATATTAAACTTGAGCTTCCTTCTCTCCACTTTAACCAGGTGCATTGGAAATTTCTTAATTATAATGTAGTAGCAACAATACTGGTAATTAACCTATGCCTAGATTTAGAGTTCTGCGTTAGCCGTCAAAACCAGCGTTAGGGGGTCCTACCGCTGGTTTTGGCCTACCGCTGGTATTTAGAGTCTTGTAGGTAAGGGTCTAACGCTCACTTTCCAGCCGCGACTTTTCCATACCGCAGATCCCCTAACGTCAATTGCGTATCCTATCTTATCAATGGGATCTTTCTAACGCCGGTATTTAGAGTCTTGGCTGAAGTGAGCCTTAGAACTCTAACGACAAGACTCCAGCCGCAGAAAAAAGCCAGGAGTTAAGAGCTTTCTGGGCTAACGCCGGTTTATAAAGCTCTTAACTACTGTGCTCTAAAGTACACTAACACCAATAAACTACCTATGTACCCCTAAACCGAGGCCCCCCCAAATCGCCGCCACTCTATTATTTTTTTTTAACCCCTAATCTGCCGACCGCACACCGCCGCAACCTATATTATCCCTATGTACCCCTAATCTGCTGCCCCTAACATCGCCGACCCCTACATAATATTTATTACCCCCTAATCTGCCCCCCCCCAACGTCGCCGCTACCTACCTACAATTATTAACCCCTAATCTGCCGACCGGACCTCACCGCTACTATAATAAATGTATTAACCCCTAATCCGCCTCACTCCTGCCTCAAAAACCCTATAATAAATAGTATTAACCCCTAATCTGCCCTCCCTAACATCGTTGACACCTAACTTCAAGTATTAACCCCTAATCTGCCGACCGGACCTCGCCGCTACTCTAATAAATGTATTAACCCCTAAAGCTAAGTCTAACCCTAACACTAACACCCCCCTAAATTAAATATAATTTTAATCTAACGAATTAAAATAAATCTTATTAAATAAATTATTCCTATTTAAAGCTAAATACTTACCTGTAAAATAAACCTTAAAATAGCTACAATATAAATAATAATTATATTGTAGCTATTTTAGGATTAATATTAATTTTACAGGCAACTTTGTATTTATTTTAACCAGGTACAATAGCTATTAAATATGTAATAACTATTTAATAGTTACCTAGTTACAATAATTACAAAATTACCTGTAAAATAAATCCTAACCTAAGTTACAATTAAACCTAACACTACACTATCAATAAATTAATTAAATAAACTATCTACAATTATCTACAATTAAATCAACTAAACTAAATTACAAAAAAAAAAACACTAAATTACAAAAAAAAACAAACACTAAATTACAAAAAATAAAAAAAGATTACAAGAATTTTAAACTAATTACACCTACTCTTTGTTTTTTTAATTTAGTTTAGTTGATTTAATTGTAGATAATTGTAGATAGTTTAATTAATTAATTTATTGATAGTGTAGTGTTAGGTTTAATTGTAACTTAGGTTAGGATTTATTTTACAGGTAATTTTGTAATTATTTTAACTAGGTAACTATTAAATAGTTATTAACTATTTAATAGCTATTGTACCTGGTTAAAATAAATACAAAGTTGCCTGTAAAATAAATATTAATCCTAAAATAGCTACAATATAATAATTATTTATATTGTAGCTATATTAGGGTTTATTTTACAGGTAAGTATTTAGCTTTAAATAGGAATAATTTATTTAATAAGATTTATTTTATTTCGTTAGATTTAAATTATATTTAACTTAGGGGGGTGTTAGTGTTAGGGTTAGACTTAGCTTTAGGGGTTAATACATTTATTAGAGTAGCAGCGAGGTCCGGTCGGCAGATTAGGGGTTAATACTTGAAGTTAGGTGTCGGTGATGTTAGGGAGGGCAGATTAGGGGTTAATACTATTTATTATAGGGTTTTTGAGGCAGGAGTGAGGCGGATTAGGGGTTAATACATTTATTATAGTAGCGGTGAGGTCCGGTTGGCAGATTAGGGGTTAATAATTGGAGGTAGGTGGCGGCGACGTTGGGGGCGGCAGATTAGGGGTTAATAAATATAATATAGGGGTCGGCGGTGTTAGGGGCAGCAGATTAGGGGTACAAAGGGATAATGTAGTTTGCGGCGGTGTACGAATCGGCAGTTTAGGGGTTAAAAATAATATGCAGGGGTCAGCGATAGCGGGGGCGGCAGATTAGGGGTTAATAAGTGTAAGGTTAGGGGTGTTTAGACTCGGGTACATGTTAGGGTGTTAGGCGCAGACTTAGGAAGTGTTTCCCCATAGGAAATAATGGGGCTGCGTTAGGAGCTGAACGCTGCTTTTTTGCAGGTGTTAGGTTTTTTTCCAGCTCAAACTGCCCCATTGTTTCCTATGGGGGAATCGTGCACAAGCACGTTTTTGAAGCTGGCCTCGTCCGTAAGCAACGCTGGTATTGAGAGTTGCAGTGGCGGTAAATATGTCTGTACGCTCCCTTTTTGGAGCCTAACGCAGCCCTTCTGAGAACTCTAAATACCAGCGTTGTTTAAAAGGTGCGGGGGGAAAAAAACATGCGTAGCTAACGCACCCCTTCTAACGCAAAACTCTAAATCTAGGCGATTGTAATTAGCAGAACACTAATGATACATCTCATTAAAATAAACTAAGAAACAAAAAAGGAAAAAAAAAAAAAAGGGGAGGGGAGGGGGCAACAAACCCCAAAAGGGGGAAAAGAGAAAAATTCCCCTTTAACGTAACTCATTCCCCCCTCTCTCATCTCTCTCATCCATCCCCTTTATCTTCCCCCTCTATCTCCTTTAAGCTGCAGAGGGTGTATATAAAGATAGTCTTTAACCTTTTACCATATACCTAACAAGACCATTTCAGTGTTTCTGAAGGGAAATAAGTAACAAATAATCAATTTCACTGGGTGAAAATATTTTAATAAATTTAGACCATTTTTTTAAAAAAAGTATTGTTTCTTGATCTGAGTTTAAGTCTGTAGCTACTTGTTCAATTAGATATTGCTTTTTAAGATAATTGTTTACTTCTGTGATTGACGGTGAAAATTTGCTTTTCCAATTCTTGAAGATCTGGGGCCCGATCCGATATGCAGCGTCGCCCGCAAATGCCGGCGACGCTGAATTTTGTGCTGGTTTGGTATCCTATATACGGCGTAACCTAGAAGTTACGCTTGTATATTTCTGCAGTCGCCCGTAGTTTTTTGGGCCATAGGCAGGTATACCAAACCAGCGCAGTTTGGTATCCAATATACAGCGTAAGGACTTACGTGGTGAAAATGGAGAAATCTTACTCAATTTTCACCTCGCCACAAAAAGCAGCCGTAGTAAGCCTTACGCTGTCTATTGGAGCCCCGTAACTCCCCGTAACTCCCTAACGCATGCGCAATGTCTATCTACCTGTCAACCACGATCTGCTAAATAAAACCTAACACCTAACGCATGCGCAATGTCTATCTACCTGTCAACCGCGATCCCCCGCCGCAATCCCTAATAAAATATTTAACCCCTAAACCGCCGCTCCCGGACCCCGCCGCCACCTACATTAACTACCCCCTAATGTGATCCCCCTACACCGTCGCCAACTATATTAAACTACCTCCTAAAGTGAGCCCCTTACACCGCTGCCATCTACCTTACCTAGCCACTAAAGTGAGCCCCTTACACCGCCGCCATCTACCTTACCTACCCCCTAAAGTGAGCTCCTACCCCGCCGCCATCTATTTTAAAATTATTAACCCCTAATTTAATCCCCCTACCCCGCCGCCAGCTATATTAAATTAATTAACCCCTAATCTAATCCCCCTACCCCGCCGCCAGCTATATTAAATTATTTAACCCCTAAAATACTAAACTATCCCTACCACTATACCTAAGTCTAACCCTACAAATAGCCCTAAAAAGGGCTTTTTGCGTGGCATTACCCCAATGTAAACTGCTCTATTGCCAGCCCTTAAAAGGGCTTTTTGCGGGGCATGCCCCAAAGAAAACTGCTCTTTTACCAGCCCTTAAAAGGGCTTTTGGCGGGGCTTTGTCACAAAGTAAACTGCTCTTTTGCATCTAATCTAAATCCCCTTACACCGCCACCACCTATAATAAATGTATTAACCTCTAATCTAATCCCCCTACACCGCCGCCAGCTATATTAAACACATTAACCCTTAATCTAATCCCCCTACACCGCCGCCAGCTATATTAACTATATTAACCCTAATTATATTAGGGTTAATATAGTTAATATTGTTATTATATTATATATATATTAAGTATAATAACCCTATCTAACTCTAACATCCCTAACTAAACTCTTATTAAAATAAATCTAATATTAATATTATTAATTAAAATATTCCTATTTAAATCTAAATACTTACCTATAAAATAAACCCTAAGATAGCTACAATGTAATTAATAATTACATTGTAGCTATTTTAGGGTTTATATTTATTTTACAGGTAACTTGGTATTTATTTTAACTAGGTACAATAGCTATTAAATAGTTAATAACTATTTAATAGCTACCTAGTTAAAATAATTACCAATTTACCTGTAAAATAAATCCTAACCTAAGTTACAAATACACCTACACTATCAATAAATTAAATAAACTACAAATATCTAAACTAAAATACAATTAAATAAACTAAACTAAATTACAGAAAAAAAACAAACACTAAATTACAAAAAATAAAAAAAGATTACAAGATTTTTAAGCTAATTACACCTATTCTAAGCCCCCTAATAAAATAATAAATCCACCCAAAATAAAAAAAAAATCCCTACCCTATTCTAAATTAAAAAAGTTAGCTCTTTTACCTTACCAGCCCTTAAAAGGGCCTTTTGTGGGGCATGCCCCAAAGAAAACTGCTCTTTTGCCTGAAAAAAAAACACAATACCACCCCCCAACATTACAACCCACCACCCACATACCCCTAATCTAACCCAAATCGGATTGAACTTGAATCTAACCCAATCGGATTGAACTTGAATCTGATTGGCTGATTCAATCAGCCAATCAGATTTTTCTACCTTAATTCCGATTGGCTGATAGAATCCTATCAGCTAATTGGAATTTGACGGACACCATCTTGGATGACATCATTTAAAGGAACCTCATTTGTCGGGAAGTCGTCGTGCCGGAGGTTGGATGCTCCGTGGCGGAGGAGTGAAGAAAGAAGATTGAAGATGCCGCTTTGCTTGAAGACATCGCCGGATGGAAGAAGACTCTCTGCCGCTTGCTTGAAGACATCGCCCGGATGGAAGAAAACTCTCTGCCGCTTGCTTGAAGACATCGCCGGATGGAAGAAGACTTCACTGCCGCTTGATTGAAGACATAGCCCGGATCGGATGAAGAGTTCTGCCCGGCTGGGTGAATACAAGGTAGGGAGATCTTCAGGGGGGTAGTGTTAGGTTTATTTAAGGGGGGTTTGGGTTAGATTAGGGGTATGTGGGTGGTGGGTTGTAATGTTGGGGGTGGTATTGTGTTTTTTTTTTTCAGGCAAAAGAGCAGTTTTCTTTGGGGCATGCCCCCCAAAAGGCCCTTTTAAGGGCTGGTAAGGTAAAAGAGCTAACTTTTTTTAATTTAGTATAGGGTAGGGAATTTTTTTTTATTTTGGGGGGCTTTATTATTTTATTAGGGGGCTTAGAATAGGTGTAATTAGCTTAAAAATCTTGTAATCTTTTTTTTTATTTTTTGTAATTTAGTGTTTGTTTTTTTCTGTAATTTAGTTTAGTTTATTTAATTGTATTTTAGTTTAGATAGTTGTAGTTTATTTAATTTATTGATAGTGTAGGTGTATTTGTAACTTAGGTTAGGATTTATTTTACAGGTAAATTGGTAATTATTTTAACTAGGTAGCTATTAAATAGTTATTAACTATTTAATAGCTATTGTACCTAGTTAAAATAAATACCAAGTTACCTGTAAAATAAATATAAATCCTAAAATAGCTACAATGTAATTATTAATTACATTGTAGCTATTTTAGGGTTTATTTTATAGGTAAGTATTTAGATTTAAATAGGAATATTTTAATTAATAATATTAATATTAGATTTATTTTAATAAGAGTTTAGTTAGGGATGTTAGAGTTAGATAGGGTTATTATACTTAATATATATATAATATAATAACTATATTAACTATATTAACCCTAATATAATTAGGGTTAATATATTTAATATAGCTGGCGGCGGTGTAGGGGATTAGATTAGGGGTTAATGTGTTTAATATAGGTGGCGGCGGTGTAGGGGAATTTAGATTAGATGCAAAAGAGCAGTTTACTTTGTGACAAAGCCCCGCCAAAAGCCCTTTTAAGGGCTGGTAAAAGAGCAGTTTTCTTTGGGGCATGCCCCGCAAAAAGCCCTTTTAAGGGCTGGCAATAGAGCAGTTTACTTTGGGGTAATGCCACACAAAAATCCCTTTTCAGGGCTATTTGTAGGGTTAGACTTAGGTTTAGTGGTAGGGATAGTTTAGTATTTTAGGGGTTAAATAATTTAATATAGCTGGCGGCGGGGTAGGGGGATTAGATCAGGGGTTAATTAATTTAATATAGCTAGCGGCGGGGTAGGGGGATTAGATTAGGGGTTAAATAATTTAATATAGGTGGCGGCGGGGTAGGGGGATTAGATTAGAGGTTAAATAATTTAATATAGGTGGCGGCGGGGTAGGGGGATTAGATTAGGGGTTAAATAATTTAATATAGGTGGCGGCAGGGTAGGGGGATTAAATTAGGGGTTAAATAATTTAATATAGGTGGCGGCGGTGTAGGGGGATTAAATTAGGGGTTAATATTTTTAAAATAGATGGCGGCGATGTAAGGGGCTCACTTTAGGGGGTAGGTAAGGTAGATGGCGGCGGGGTAGGGGCTCACTTTAGGGGGTAGGTAAGGTAGATGGCAGCGGGGTAGGGGCTCACATTAGGTGGTTATAGATTTAATATAGCTGGCGGCGGGGTCCGGGAGCGGCAGTTTAGGGGTTAATAACTTTATTAGGTGGCGGCGGGGTCCGGGAGCGGCGGTTTAGGGGTTAATACATTTTTTATTGTTAGGATAGTGAGGGGGGATAGCGGATAGAGGGTTAGACGTGTCGGGCTATGTTTGGGAGGCGTGTTAGACAGTACAGGTGATTTTATAACTTAGTCAGGTTTTGTAGGCGCCGGCAGTTTCTAAAGTGCCGTAAGTCACTGGCGACTCCAGAAATTTGTACTTACGCAGATTTCTGGACATCGCTGGTTTATCAGACTTACGGCACTTTAGCCTCTGACGGCACCGTATATAGGATAGCTCGAGTTGCGAGCTGAAACTGCGGGCGGCGGGGGTTCCCTCGCTTGCGCCGCAAACTACGCTGCATATCGGATCGCGCCCCAAGTTCCTGGCTGAAAGAATGACCAGATTTATTATCTTGGCGTCATTTAAGGCTAATTCCCTATCTGTCAAGAAAATGTCTTTTACCATAAACTTGAGTGGGGTTACTTTCAGCACCTTAACCAGCCAAAGCTCTATTTTGCTCCAAAACTGTTGAATTTTAGGACAGGCCCAGATCATATGTAATAGATCTGCAGCTTGTAAACTGCATTTCGGGCACTTATTAAAGCTTCCGTTATACCATCTGTAGCCCTCTCTTTTGTTTCTCTCTACCCCTCTCTTTTTGATCTCCCCCCTCTCTTTTGATCTCTTTCTCCCCCCCTCTCTTTTGATCTCTCTCTCTCTACCCCTCTCTT
Organism: Bombina bombina; assembly: GCF_027579735.1. Taxonomy (NCBI): domain Eukaryota; kingdom Metazoa; phylum Chordata; class Amphibia; order Anura; family Bombinatoridae; genus Bombina; species Bombina bombina. The sequence continues at coordinate 34,336,179 of NC_069504.1, read as the reverse complement.
TTGCTCTCTCTCCCCTCTTTTGCTTTCTCTCCCCCCCCTTCTGTTTTGCGCTCTCCCCCCACTCTTTTGCTCTCTCTCCCATTTTTTTTATCTCTCTCCCGCCTTCGCTTTTGCTCTCTCTCCCCACTTTCTTTTGCTCTCTCTCCCCCCTCTCTTTTGCTCTCTCCCCCTCTCTTTTGCTCTCTCTCCCCCTTTCTTTTGCGCTCTCTCTCCTCTCTTTTGCTCTCTCTCCTCCCTCTCTTTTTCTCTCTATCACCTTCTCTTTTGTCCGCTCTCTCTCTAACGCTCTCTTTTGCTTGCTCTCTCTCTCTCCCCCCTCTCTTTTGCTCTCTCTCTCTCCCCCTCTCTTTTGCTCTCTCTCTCTCTCTTGCCCTCTCTTTTTCTCTCTCTCTCCCGCTCTTTTGATCTCTGTCAAATCTGTCAAATTTCTCCCCTGGGGAGTTAAATTGTCCAGTTAAGCTGGATTCGAATAAATGCATGCTTTGCAAAATGTACATAGTCTGGCCCCTTACTAAGTTGTGCGCTACTTGTTTAGCCTCTGTACTACAGACTCATTCTAATGTCCCTTGTACTAAAGCCTCTACATTGCTCTCAGATTCCCAGGATAACTCTTTAGAGTCTGTGTTCTTGCAGGACTCTGCAGCCATTGATCTGCCAGTATTTTTACCTCAAGCGCCTTCCCTAGACCCTTCACAGGCAGTGCCCTGTGGTGCAGCTCCAGTTCATTTTCTGGGACCGTACCTCTTCCTATAGCTTTTGCAGCGAGTTACAGTCTGCAGTTGCTGCTGCGTTGAGTGCTATGCCTGTGACAGGGAAAATGAAAAAGAAAGGTGAAACATGGCGTCTCTGATGTTGTGACCAGTAGTTCTCTGGAAACTTTGCTGGTAAGCCTAGGGTAATGTTCTGATGATGAGAATTCCTCAGTAGCTTCAGAGGGGGAACGTTCTTCCTCTGACTCCTCCAAGGAAAAAGTCGTGGAATCTGAAGAAATTAATTTTAGGTTCATACTTAAACAGCTTAAATTTCTTTTTAAGGAGGTTTTATCTACCTTAGATGTTCCTGAGATGAAGCCTGTTGAGGAGCAATGGGTGCAAAAGTTGGACATGGTTTATCAGACTAAGGTTAAGATTCCTGAGGTATTCAAAGTCCCTTCCCTCATGGCGGATAGTAGATCCAAGGAATGGGAGAAACCAGGAGTGCCTTTCTCTCCATCTCCAAACTTTAAGAAGATGTTTCCTGTTCCGAATTCTCACTTGGAAATGTGGAATATGGTTCCGAAGGTGAATGGTACTATTTCTACTTTGGCTAAGCATACCACTATTCCCCTAGAGGATAGTACATCCTTCAGAGATCCTAAGGACAGAAAGTTGGAAAGTTATTAAAAAGAATATTTAGTCAGATGGGTTTGCCGTTTCAGCCTGCAGCAGGTATCACGGCGGTCGCTGGTGCTGCCACTGTCTGGTGGGATTCTCTATCTGAGATTATTTTAGTGGAGACTTCTTTAGAGGATATCCAAAACCGGATAAGGAGGCCTATTTATCAAAGCATCAACTTTGATGCATTCGCTGGCACCAATACGCTCACCTAACATCGCGGCCGCGTATCTCAATACGCTCTACATATGTATCAAAAAAGCCGGCAAAAAGCAGCGCACCAAGTACAGTACGATGAGCAGCGGACTGTTGTTAACTAGCAGTCATCGATCTCGCTGCTTTTCGGCTTTTTACCAACTTTATTTATACCCTGTCACTAAACACCGCCACTATACTAAAATGTGTAACCCCTATCCCGCCGCTCCCGGAGCCCACCGCAACTAAATAAATATATTAACCCCTATCCCACCGCTCCAAGAGACCACCGCAACTAAATAAAATATATTAACCCCTATCCCGCCGCTCCCGGACCCCGCCGCAACTGTAATACAATTATTAACCCTAAATCCCTGGCCTCCAAAATCACTACCATTAACTAAACCTATTAACCCCTAAACCACCAGCCCCCCACATCGCCATAAACTAAATTAACCTATGTAAGTTTAGTGAAGGCTAGGGTTTTTTTTATTTTGGGTGGGCTTTTTTATTTTATAGGGCTATTAGATTAGGTGTAATTCTTTTTTATTTTTGATACTGTGTTTGATACTGTTTTTGTTTTTTTGTAACTTAGTTTTTATTTTTTTGTAATTTTGTAATTTTTAATAGTATATTTATATAATTTGAGTAGGGTTAGGTTTTTAAATATGTAAAATAGTTAATTTAATTGTTAGTTTAATGTAATTGTAGTTTAATAGTTATGGTAGGTTAATTAATAGTTTAATATAGTTTATTTTAATTCTACAGGAATGTTTTAATTTATTATAAGATAGGGATGAGGTTATTTTATTAATATTTTATTTAGGTGGCGGCGATGTTGGGGCTGTAGATTGGGGTGTTTAGACTCAGGGCTTATGTTAGGGTGTTAGGTGTAAACTTTACTGGTTTTCTACCATAGAAATCAATGGGATATCGGGCACCATCGAACATAAGCTTTCGCTGCTTTCAGACTCCCATTGATTCCTATGGAATCCGCGGCCTCCAGGGTGGCGGATTAAAAACCAGGTACGCTGATCGTACCTGTTAGAAATTTGATAACTTGCAAAAGGTGTCAGATAGTGCCGAATTTGTATTCGGAACATCTGTAATGACGTAAGCATCGATATGTGTCGGATTGAGAAAACAAGAACCAGAGGAACCCTGCCTCTTCTAAGCCGGACCAACCAAGAAATACCTGGAAACCTAATCAGTCTTGGTGTAAGAGAAAACCGCCCAAGAAGTCTACTCTAGACAACAAATCTGCATGAAGGGGAGGCCCCAGGCTCAGGATTGGGTCGTGGAGGGGGCAGACTCTCTCTTTCAGGAAGCCTGGTTTAAGAAAGTACAGGACCCTTGGGTTCTGGATGTCATCTCGCAGGGATACTGAATAGGTTTTTGGTCTCGTCCTCCACGGGGCATATTCCTGCTTTCCAGACTTTCAGGAAACCCAGAGAAGAGAATGACTTTCCTGGTTTGGGTAGAGGACCTTGTATCCATGGGGGTGATTGTCCCAGTTCCCAGATCAAAACGGGGACAAGGATTTTATACAAATCTATTCATAGTTCACAAAAAGGAGGGAACCTTTTGGCTTATCCAAGATCTGAAATGTCTAAACACATTTCTGAGATTCCCCTCGTTCAAGATGGAAACTATCAGCTCTATCCTTGCCATAGTTCAGGAGGAAGTCCAAAGTAATCAAGCACCAGTGTAGTGTGCTCACTGCCAGGCCTCACACCAAAGACCCAAACATATACATAAAAAACATAGGCAGCAGCACCACTTGAAATAGTTTCTAATTTATTGGAAGTGCAACAAGATAAAAAACAGCAACGTTTCGGACTCACAAGTCCTTAATCATGCATAAATTGTAACAGATGTGGCTGACTTAAATAGCACTCTACACTCCTCCTACTTTGACATCACAGAGTAACTCTCCACATAACAGAAAGATGTGACAGAAAAAATGTACATTTAAATTTAAGCAACAGTACATGATATAAATACATAGGTAAAGTTATCCTAACTGAGTCAATTTCACATTCTAAATTCTAAAATCTGGATCATATACACTAGTGGTAAATAATACATCATATATATATAAAGCAACAGTACATGATATAAATACATAGGTAAAGTCACCTCAATTGAGCCAATTTCACATTCTAAATATCAAAATCTGGACCATATAAATTAGTAGTAGATGATATATCATATGTTACATTCATAACCTAAAAAATGAAAAATATATACAATTTATACAATTATATATACAATATACAATTTCTATTACTATATTATTATTATTATACAAAACACTAAATTACAGAAAATAATAAACAAATTACAGATTTTTAAACTAATTACACCTAATCTAATAGCCCTATGCAAATAAAAAAGCCCCCCCAAAATAAAAAAAAACCTAGCCTAAACTAAACTACCAATAGCCCTTAAAAGGGCCTTTTACAGGGCATTGCCCCAAAGAAATCAGCTCTTTTACCTGTAAAAAAAAATACAAACAACCCCCTCAACAGTAAAACCCACCACCCACACAACCAAACCCCCAAATAAAATACTATCTAAAAAAACCTAAGCTCCCCATTGCCCTGGAAAGGGCATTTGGATGGGCATTTCCCTTAAAAGGGCAGTTAGCTCTTTTGCGGCCCAAACCCTAACCTAAAAATAAAAACCCACCCAATACACCCTTAAAAAAAACTAACACTAACCCCCTGAAGATCGACTTACCAGGAGAAGTCTTCATCCAAGCCGGGCAAAGTGGTCCTCCAGACGGGCAGAAATCTTCATCCAGAAGGCATCTTCTATTTTCATCCATCCGGCGTGGAGCGGTTCCATCTTCAAGACATCCGACGCGGTGCATCCTATTCATCCGACGACTAAAGATGAATGAAGGTACCTTTAAGTGATGTCACCCAAGATGGCGTCCTTTAGATTCCGATTGGCTGATAGAATTCTATCAGCCAATCGGAATTAAGGTAGAAAAAATCCTATTGGCTGATGCAATCAGCCAATAGGATTGAAGTTCAATCCTATTGGCTGATCCAATCAGCCAATAGGATTGAGCTTGCATTCTATTGGCTATTCCAATCAGCCAATAGAATGCAAGCTCAATCCTATTGGCTGATCCAATCAGCCAATAGGATTGAACTTCAATCCTATTGGCTGATTGCATCAGCCAATAGGATTTTTTCTACCTTAATTCCGATTGGCTGATAGAATTCTAAAGAGCTAACTGCCCTTTTAAGGGCAATGCCCATCCAAATGCCCTTTTCAGGGCAATGGGGAGCTTAGTTTTTTTAGATAGTATTTTATTTGGGGGTTTGGTTGTGTGGGTGGTGGGTTTTACTGTTGGGGGGTTGTTTGTATTTTTTTTTCAGGTAAAAGAGCTGATTTCTTTGGGGCAATGCCCTGCAAAAGGCCCTTTTAAGGGCTATTGGTAGTTTAGTGTAGGCTAGGGTTTTTTTTTATTTTGGGGGGGCTTTTTTATTTGTATTTATATTAGTTTTTTTTATTTGTTTTTTTTTTATTTGGATAGGGCTATTAGATTAGGTGTAATTAGTTTACATATCTGTCATTTGTTTATTATTTTCTGTAATTTAGTGTTTGTTTTTGTACTTTAGCTAATTTAATTTATTTAATTGTATTTAATTTAGGTAATTTATTTAATTATAGTGTAGTGTTAGTTGTTAGTGTAACTTAGGTTAGGTTTTATTTTACAGGTACTTTTGTATTTATTTTAGCTAGGTAGTTATTAAATAGTTAATAACTATTTAATAACTATTCTACCTAGTTAAAATAAATACAAACGTGCCTGTAAAATAAAAATAAACCCTAAGCTAGATACAATGTAACTATTAGTTATATTGTAGCTAGCTAAGGGTTTATTTTACAGGTAAGTATTTAGTTTTAAATAGTAATAATTTAGTTAATGATAGGAATTTTTAGTTAGATTTCTTTTAATTCTATTTAAGTTATGGGGTGTTAGGGTTAGGGTTAGACTTAGATTTAGGGGTTAATAACTTTAATATAGTAGCAGCGACGTTGGGGGCGGCAGATTAGGGGTTAATAAATGTAGGTAGGTGGCGGCGATGTTAGGGATGGCAGATTAGGGGTTAATAATATTTAACTAATGTTTGCAAGGCAGGAGTGCGGCTGTTTAGGGGTTAATATGTTTATTATAGTTGCGGCGACGTTGGGGGCGGCAGATTAGGGGTTAATAAGTGTAGGTAGGTTGCGGCGACATTGGGGCGGAAGATTAGGGGTTAATAAATATAATGTAGGTGTCGGCGATGTTGGGGACAGCAGATTAGGGGTTCATAAGTATAATGTAGGTGGCGGCAGTGTCCGGAGCGGCAGATTAGGGGTTAATAAATATAATGCAGGTGTCAGTGACGGCAGATTAGGGGTTAATAAGTGTAAGATTAGGGGTTCATGTTATGGTGTTAGGTGTAGGCATAAATTTATTTCCCCATATGAATCAATGGGGCTGCGTTAGGAGCTAAACGCTGCTTTTTTGCAGGTGTTAGACTTTTTTTCAGCCGGCTCTCCCCGTTGATTCCTATGGGGAAATTGTGCACAAGCACGTACAGCCAGCTCACCGCTCACTAAAGCAGCGCTGGTATTGGAGTGAGATGTGGAGCAAAATTTTGCTCCACAGTCACTTTTTGTCTGTTAACGCCGGGTTTGGAAAAACTCATAATACCAGCGCTGTATGTAAGTGAGCGGTGAGCATAAACTGCACGTTAGCCCCTGTTAGCGCAAAACTCGTAATCTAGCCGTCTGTTTTTTATGCATAGTTCAGGAGGGGCAGTATATGACCACTATAGATAAGAAAGACGCATACCTTCACATTCCCATCCACAGAGATCAACATCCTTGTTCATTTTGTATTGTGGTAAGTGCAGGGGTCAGAAGGCCTCTGTGGTTACTCTTTTTTTTTTGGCTACGCAGATTGATTTGTATGATATATATTGAAGTGGGTCAATAGCCTCCTTCAAGGATCACAGCTCATTCTACTCTCTTTCTTTCTCTCTCTCTCTCTCTCTCTTTTTCAAGATTCAGAGAGAATAACATTTTCTTAATTTTCTTGTTATCCTTTGTTGAAAATCAGGAAGGTAAGCTCAGGAGTGTGCATGTTTTGGTAACAGGTTTGCAACAATGTTCTACATTAGCGCAAGAACACTAGATTCCTGTTATATAGTTCTCCAGACATATGCACGCTACCTATCATAAATATCTCTTCAACAAAGAATAACACGATAATGATGCAAATTTGATAAAATAAATACATTGGAAACTTGTTTTTAAATTATATTCTCTATTGTAATTATAAAAGAAAATATTTGGGTTTCATGTCCCTTTTTGTGTTTTACAAGAAAAAAGAGATACAATACCACACTCCTTGTAAAAACTGGATACTTTATTCAAAAAGATTTAAAAATTGCATAACAAAGAACAGTGACAGCTTGCCACAAATGTTAGGGGAGAGCGCAGCACACAGGCTTACGCGTTTCGGCAGATTGCCGTAATCATAGCCTGGTGTGTGTCTATCCTACAGGTCCTTAAAAACACCTAAATGTATGCTAATAGGTTAAAATAAATGCACTAACTCCACCTTCTAATAATGGGCACTCAAGGAATGACTCCAACAGAAACTTAACCCTTTCAGCTAACCCCATTTCCTCATATGGGCTTAGTAGTATGATGTTGCTACTTAACAAAAAGAGCTTACACTCACAGTTATGTTCTTGCAGTTCACACTTTATATACAAGTTAACAGTCATATATGTCAAAAATGTAATAAATCTAAAATGTAAGTCTCTTGTTGATGCCATGCTCTTATTCAGTATTTGCTATTCTTACATTGTCTCAGCTAAGTGACAGATCACGTGTATGTGTGGATTTAATACTCGCGTATAAACACACAGTTTTATTACCCCTTTTAGCCCTAACTCGTAAACAAATAATAAAATCAGAAGTATATGGTGCCTATATTAACTGTAATGCGAACATAATATGAACAGAATCCAAATGTCAATCAGAGAGTTATCAGAACTGAGGATGGTCTTTATGCCATATGCACAAATGTCTGTAATGTTACAAAATGATTTGCTTGTGCAGTTATATTCATTAAGTTAAATACAGATGCTAATTCAGTTACTTTTGTCATTTAAGGTTGATTTCAAATAAATTAACTTGGAAGTCTGGAAGAACTGTGAGAAATGCTCTAGAGGATCAAACATGTAAAATAAAATGTGCTGAGTAAGTAACATTGTGTGCGAGTGCTACAAACATAGCTGCTACTAAAGACTTTTTATTTCTCTTTAATATCACCAGATTTATTGAAGCTTATTTACATGAGCTGCTCATGATGGGAAATTTGAAAGTTTCTTACGCCTAGATTTAGAGTTGGGCGGTAGCCGTGAAAACCAGCGTTAGAGGCTCCTAACGCTGGTTTTCAACGCCCTCTGGTATTTGGAGTCAGTGATTAAAGGGTCTAACGCTCACTTTCCAGCCGCGACTTTTCCATACCGCAGATCCCCTTACGTCAATTGCGTATCCTATCTTTTCAATGGGATCTTTCTAACGCCGGTATTTAGAGTCATGGCTGAAGTGAGTGTTAGAAATCTAACGACCAAACTCCAGCCGCAGAAAAAAGTCAGTAGTTAAGAGCTTTTTGGGCTAACGCCGGTTCATAAAGCTCTTAACTACTGTGCTCTAAAGTACACTAACACCCATAAACTACCTATGTACCCCTAAACCGAGGCCCCCCCCACATCGCCGCCACTCTATTACATTTTTTTAACCCCTAATCTGCCGACCGCCACCTACGTTATCCTTATGTACCCCTAATCTGCTGCCCCTAACACCGCCGACCCCTATATTATATTTATTAACCTCTAATCTGCCCCCCACAACGTCGCCGCCACCTACCTACACTTATTAACCCCTAATCTGCCGACCGGAGCTCACCGCTATTCTAATAAATTTTTTAACCCCTAAAGCTAATTCTAACCCTAACCCTAACAACCCCCTAAGTTAAATATAATTTTATTCTAACGAAATAAATTAACTCTTATTAAATAACTTATTCCTATTTAAAGCTAAATACTTACCTGTAAAATAAACCCTAATATAGCTACAATATAACGAATAATTATATTGTAGCTATTTTAGGATTTATATTTATTTTACAGGCAACTTTGTAATTATTTTAACCAGGTACAATAGCTATTAAATAGTTAATAACTATTTAATAGTTACCTAGTTAAAATAATAACAAAATTACCTGTAAAATAAATCCTAACCTAAGTTACAATTAAACCTAACACTACACTATCAATAAATAAATTAAATAAAATACCTACAATTACCTACAATTAAACCTAACACTACACTATCAATAAATTAAATACAATACCTACAAATAAATACATTTAAAAAAACTAACTAAAGTACAAAAAATAAAAAAGAACTAAGTTACAAAAAATAAAAAAATATTTACAAACATAAGAAAAATCTTACAACAATTTTAAACTAATTACACCTACTCTAAGCCCCCTAATAAAATAACAAAGCCCCCCAAAATAAAAAAATGCCCTACCCTATTCTAAATTAAAAAAGTTCAAAGCTCTTTTACCTTACCACACCTGAAAAGGGCCATTTGCGGGGCATGCCCCAAAAAATTCAGCTCTTTTGCCTGTAAAAAAACATACAATACCCCCCCCCCAACATTAAAACCCACCACCCACATACCCCTAATCTAACCCAAACCCCCCTTAAATAAACCTAACACTAAGCCCCTGAAGATCTTCCTACCTTATCTTCACCTCGCCGGGTATCACCGATCGGTCCTGGCTCCAAAATCTTCATCCAACCCAAGCGGGGGCTGGCGATCCATCATCCGGCGGCTGAAGAGGTCCAGAAGAGGCTCCAAAGTCTTCATCCTATCCGGGAAGAAGATGCGATCCGGACCGGCAACCATCTTGATCCAAGCGGCATCTTCTATCTTCATCCGATGACGACCGGCTCCATCTTGAAGACCTCCACCGCGGACCCATCTTCTTCTTCCGACGACTTCCCGACGAATGACGGTTCCTTTAAGGGACGTCATCCAAGATGGCGTCCCTCGAATTCCGATTGGCTGATAGGATTCTATCAGCCAATCGGAATTAAGGTAGGAAAATTCTGATTGGCTGATGGAATCAGCCAATCAGAATCAAGTTCAATCCGATTGGCTGATCCAATCAGCCAATCAGATTGAGCTCGCATTCTATTGGCTGTTCCGATCAGCCAATAGAATGCGAGCTCAATCTGATTGGCTGATTGGATCAGATCTGATAGGGGAATCGTGCACGAGCACGTTTTTGAGGCTGGCCGCGTCCGTAAGCACCGCTGGTATCTAGAGTTACAGTGGCGTTAAATTATGCTCTACGCTCCCTTTTTGGAGCCTAACGCACTGAAAACCCTGCCATTCTGTAAACTCTAAATACCAGCGGTATTTAAAAGGTGCGGGGGAAAAAAAGCACGTGTAGCTAACGCACCCCTTTGGCCGCAAAACTCTAAATCTAGGCGTGATAGAATTAAAGTGAAGGTCAATTTTGATGAATTAGTGCCCAGTTTTTATTTTAAAACAAGGGTACTATAATTAATCAAAATTGACATTTCACTTGTTTTCTTCAAAAACTTACTTTTTAATCTTGACAGCCGCTCCAGCGATTCCCCCGAGCATCGGAAGCCTCTTCATATGTCAAAAATGATGAATCTGGCTTCCTCCAATCACAGCTTCCCCCCCTGGGAGAATCATGGCCTGAGGCAACGCCATGATTGGAGGAAGCTGGATTCGTAATTTTGGACCCGCGAAGAGGGCTTGCGATGGGCAGAGGAAGTGTTGCAGTGGCTATCAGGAATAAAACGAGTTAAATGTCAATTTTGATAAATTAAAGTGCCCTTGTTTTAATAGGATTATTAAAAACCAAGCACTAATTAATCGAAATTGACCTTCACTTTAATAAATAATATTAGAAGATGTGTAGAGGTCAATTTATCAAATGTTGGGCGGAAATGATTCGATGTAGTGAATCATGTCCGCCCGACATTGCTAAATGCCAAGAACATACGCTGCTGAGAAAGCAGCATCCGCTGCTTATTAAATCTCCCCCGTAGTCTTCTCTGTATTGCTAAATAGAAAGCAAAGATTCTGCAGTTCAATTAAATAAAAAGAGAATTATGAGTTATATTTAACAATTTGGGCTAGATTACGAGTGGAGCACTAAATTATCGGGCGCTTTGCCCGTTTGCGGGTGTGTGATAATTAACCAGCCATTACAAGTGGCTGATTATTTCTACCACAAACTCACGGTAGCAATTAGTGCTCAGAAAATTAACCAGAGATCCAATCTCTGGTTAATTTTTTAAAAGTGTCCCAAATGCCCTCAAAAAAGAGGGCATTATAGTTTTTATTTAAATAAAAAAACAACTGCACTAGGCAGTTTTGGGGGTATAAAGTTGGTAAGAGTGGGGTTTTAGAGAAAAAACAGCACTGAAATGCACCTTTACATTGTGGTCTATGAAAACTATGTGTTCCCAGTAAATCTATATGTTTATGAATATATACGCTCATTCTTGGCGACTTCAACATCCCACTTGACAATCTCACTGCCTCATCTGCAAAGCAACTCACTTCCTCTTTCGGTCTGTCACAATGGACTGATTCTCCCACTCACAAAGACGGTCACTCTCTTGACCTGATCTTTAGCTATCGATGCACTCTCTCAACCTTCACAAACAGCCGTTGACAATGTTGACCACCCTCTTTTGCTCCAAACTCTCCAATCCTTCTGCATCTGTGACACAGCCCTTTCGTGGCTCTCTTCCTACCTGTCAAAACATACCTTTAGTGTAGCCTTCTCTCGGGCCTCCTCTGCCCCGTCACCACTTTCTGTCGGAGTACCGCAAGGCTCTGTCCTCGGTCCCCTTCTCTTCTCAATCTACACGTCATCACTAGGTTCCCTAATAAAGTCCCACGGTTTCCAATATCATTTGTATGCCGATGACACCCAAATCTACTTCTCTGCACCAGACCTATCTCTTTCCTTGCTAACCCGTGTCACTAACTGTCTTTCTCACATCTCTTCCTGGATGTCCTCTCACTACCTCAAGCTAAATCTCTCCAAAACTGAGCTCCTCATTTTCCCCCCTTCTTCCAAAATCTCCACCCCCAATATCTCTATAACTGTCGACAACTCCATCATTACCCCTACCCCGCATGCCCGATGTCTCGGGGTCACATTTGACTCAGATCTTTCTTTCACTCCTCACATTCAGTCCTTGGCTAAAGCCTGCCGCATCCACCTTAAAAAAATCTTGAAAATTCGACACTTCCTTACACAAGACACAACTAAGATTTTAATCCACTCTCTCATTCTTTCCCGCCTCGATTACTGCAACTCTATCCTCTCTGGTCTCCCCAACTGCTGCCTAGCTCCTTTACAATCCATAATAAATGCCTCTGCCAGACTCATCTTCCTTACACGTCGCTCTTCTTCTGCTGCATCTTTCTGCCAATCCCTTCTCTGGCTTCCTCTTGCCTCTAGGATCAAACACAAAATTCTCACTCTGACATACAAAGCCCTCAACTGCACTGCTCCCCCCTATATCTCAGATCTTGTCTCCAGATACTCTCCCTCCCGTCCCCTCCTACTCTCCTCCTCTCTTGTCACCTCATCACACTCCCGTTTACAGGACTTCTCCAGACTGGCTCCCATCTTGTGGAACTCTCTGTCTCGCTCCACAAGATTTTCCCCTAATTTTGAAAGCTTCCAGTGCTCTTTAAAGACTCTACTGTTCAGGGATGCATACAACCTATGCTAACCTTACTTTATACCAGTTACACTCCTCCATCGCTATCCCCTGAACCCCTTAGCATGTAAGCCTAAGAGTCCAGCTGTTTGTAGATCACCTTCTTAAGAGCTAACTACAACAGTGCAACTATTGGCAGGGCCCTCTACCCACTTGATCCCTATATTTGTTTTGTTGTACTCCCCCTTTGTTTATAGCACTGCGGAATCTGTTGGCGCTCTACAAATAACCGATAATAATAATAATAATAATATACATATATATTTATGTGTTAATATGTGTATAAACACATATTAACACATAAATATATATGTATATAGTCATACACATATATATATATTTAAAAATACTGCTCTTCGCTGCACTACTTGCGCCCTGTATTGTGCGACGTTCTGATGTCGTCTCTGATGGCATCTGAACAAGGCTCTCACACGGAGCCTGTTGAAGTGCGCTTTTGTTAGCGCAAAGCTTCCTAGCGATGCGAACATGAGCTTGCGTTCACATTGCACCTTACTCGTAATACTAGTGCACATTAGCGTTCGCTGATATTACTCAGTGGATCGCTAATATCGTGGATCACTAAAATTGACATTTAGAGCTCCACTCGTAAGCCTTTTATGTTTAATTGAGCAAAGATTAGTAATAATAATTATTATGGATATTATTATTTTTATCTTCATTAGTAACACAGTAACAGATTGTGTAACACTATACTGGGGTAAACTAAATAAATACGTAACAGGGATAAGCAAACAATGAGATATTAGAGGGTCCTGCTTAGGGCTGGGTGATATGGGTGAAAAAAAAATCGCAATGTTTTTTAAAAAAAAACGCGATTACGATTTTATTAAAAATTACTATAACACCTTCATTTTTCAATAAAACGTTTATTTAACACTACAGAATCTTACTGTACATGTTTCTCAATGTCCAATACACTCTTGGAGCATAAAAATACAAACCACAAAATAGTTAAAATAAAATTAGCTAGTGCTACCTGTGCTGTGGTTACATAGATAGTATAAAGTCCCTTTATTTAACAGTACACTACAGAATCTTACTGTACATGTTTCTCAATGTCCAATGCACTCTTGGAGCATAAAAATACAAACCACAAAAGAAGTTAAAAAAAAAAAAAGTCAGTAATTCACTATAAAGTATTTGTACAATGCTCACTTTATTGCTCACAACTTTGAGCTGTCCCACCGCCACACCACTGCTTGACCACCCCACACTACTCCCAGATGACTCCCACACACTCTTCAATCTCTTCCAAAATGGCTGTCCGCCCACGGCCGCACACTGGTCTGCCACTCATCCTCCCTCTCCGCCTCCATTTTCAGGACAATCTGAGGATTATTATTTTTTTTAAATTGCGTACTCTCGCGGTTTTAAAACTGCGGCAATTAATCGCGGTTTAAAACCGCATCCGTGATTAATCGTGCAGCCCTAGTCCTGCTCCATTGAGAGCATTTTGTTTTTCTACACTCACTACTCTTAAATAAATTAATTTTCTGTAAGTATCAACCACTTAAGTGCATATTAAAACAAGGGTGCTTTTGGAGCTCATCGCAGCCTACCCCTGATTTACCCTGCATTGCTGGTGGTCTAGGGCTCCGTACCCAGGTAATCCTGGTTATTGGTGATGTCACCACGCAAGCCCCGGAAATTTGAAAGTGCTAGGAAGGATCATAGGGCTTAAGAGAGGTGGATAGGGCTTAAGGGAGTCAATCCCTTAAACCCTATAAACCACCAAGACCCATTGTTTGAAAGAGCAGACAATTAGTTTTCAAAATGTCTGATGGGGGTTAAAATCAGCTAGATTACGAGTTTTGAGCATTATAGGAAAATTAACGAGCGCCACAAAAGCGGCGTTAATGCACCTCCCTATAGCGCTGCAATTACAAGTTTGTAAAAAGCAGGCTTGTGCGGGCAATATGGTAACATTGAGCTCCATACCGCACCGTAATACAAGCGCTGCTTTGACATGCTCGTGCACGATTTCCCCATAGACATCATTGGGGAGAGCTGGCAAAAAGAAGCCTAACACCTGCAATCGCGGAAACAAAAGCTCCGTAACGCAGCCCCATTGATGTCTATGGGGAAAGAAAAATGTATGTTTAAACCTAACATAAAAACCACATCTAAACACCCCTAATCTGCTGCCCCTAACATCGCCGCCACCTACATTACAGTTATTAACCCCTAATCTGCCGCCCCCGACATCCCCACCACCTAAATAAAGTTATTAACCCTTAATCTGCTGTCCCTAACATCGCTGCCACCTACATTACAGTTAGTAACCCCTAATCTGCTGCCCCTAACATTGCTGCCACCTACCTACACTTAATAACCCCTAATCTACTGCCCCCAATGTCGCCGCCACTATACTAAAGTTATTAACCCCTAAACCTCTGGCCTTCCACACTAACACTACATAAATATATTAACCCCTAACCCTAACGTAACCCTAAGCATAAGCATAACCCTAACACCCGCTAACTTAAATATAATTAAAATAAAGCTAAATAAACCTTACAATTATTACCCAAATAATTCCTATTTAAAATTAAATACAAACTTACCTGTAAAAAAAAAAACGTAAGCTAGCTACAAAATAACTAATAGTTATATTGTAGCTAGCTTAGGTTTTATTTTTATTTCACATTTACATTTGTATTTATTTTAACTAGCTAGACTAGTTAGTAAATAGTTATTAGCTATTTACGTACTACCTAGTTAAAATAAATACAAATGTACCTGTAAAATAAAACCTAACCTGCCTTACAATTAAACCTAACATTACAATCAAATCAAATTAAATTAATCAAATACAATTACCTAAATTACAAAACAAAACAAAACACTAAATTACACAAAATAAAAAACGAAATTATAAAAAAAAAAAATTACTCCTAATCTAATAGCCTTATCAAAATAAACCCCCCCCAAAGAAATAATAAAACCCCTAGCCTACACTAAACTGCCAATAGCCCTTAAAAGGGCCTTTTGCGGGGCATTGCCCCAAAGAAATCAGTTCTTTTACCTGCCAATAAAAATTACAAACAACCCCCCAACAGTAAAATCCACCACCCACCCAACCAAACCCCCCAAATAAAACTCTATCTAAATAAACCTAAGCTAACCATTGCCCTGAAAAGGGCATTTGGATGTGCATTGCCCTTAAAAGGGCATTTAGCTCTTTTACAGTGCCCAAACCCTAAGCTAAAAATAAAACCCACCCAATAAACCCTTAAAAAAACACTAACCCCCGACGATCCATTTACAGTTTTCGAAGACCGGACATCCATCCTCATCCAAGCGGGCAGAAGTCCTCATCGAAGCTGGCAGAAGTCTTCATCCAAGGGGGCAGAATTCTCCATCGAAGCGGCCAGAAGTCTTCATCCAGACGGCATCTTCTATCTTCATCCATCCGGCACGGAGCGGGTCCATCTTCAAGACATCCGCGCGGCACGGAGCATCCTCTTCTTCCGATCATAACTGGAAAATGAAGTTCCCTTTAAGTGACGTCATCCAAGATGGCATCCCTTACATTCCGATTGGCTGATAGAATTCTATCAGCCAGTATGAATTAAAGGGGAAAGAATCCTATTGGCTGATCCAATCAGCCAATAGGATTGAGCTCGCATTCTATTGGCTGATTGGAATAGCCAATAGAATGCGAGCTAAATCCTATTGGCTGATTGGATCAGCCAATAGGATTAAAGCTCAATCCTAATGACGTTTCCCATATGAATTAATAGGGATTGCGGCTTCTGCTAACTCCCAATGGCAACCTACACCTACATTATGTCTTCCCTTTACTCCCCCTGGAATGCCCAGCTGACTCCCACAAAACACCTACATCTACGTCCTGTCTGAAATTTACCTGACCAAAACATCTCTATTATAACTATCGGAGCTATGTCGCTACATTTATATACAATGTTAAAATGATATGCATTGTCATGCATATTATATTAAAGGGACAGTCAACACCAGAATTTTTGTTGTTTTATAAAATAGATAATCCCTTAATTACCCATTCCCCAGTTTTGCATAACCAACACAGTTATAATAATACACGTTTTACCTCTGTGATTACCTTACCGTATCTAAGCCTCTGCAGACTGCCCCCTTATTTAATTTCTTTTGACAGACTTGCATTTTAGCCAATCAGTGCTCACTCCTTGGTAAATTCATGTGCATGAGCTCAATGTTATCTATATGAAACACATGAACTAACGCCCTCTAGTGGTGAAAAACTGTCAAATGCAGAGGTCGGCCTTCAAGGTCTAAGAAATTAGCATATGAACCTCCTAGGTTTAGCTTACAACTAAGAATACCAAAAGAACAAAGCAAAATTAATGATAAAAAATAAATTGGAAAGTTGTTTAAAATTACACACTTTGGGGCCTATTTATCAAAGGTCTTGCGGACCTGATCCGACAGTGCGGATCAGGTCCGCAAGACCTCGCTGAATGCGGAGAGCAATACGCTCTCCGCATTTAACATTGCACCAGTAGCTCACAAGAGCTGCTGGTGCAACGCCGCCCCCTGCAGACTTGCAGCCAATGGGCCGCCTGCAGGGGGTGTCAATCAACCCGATCGTACTCGATCGGGTTGATTTCCGGCAATTCCTGTCTGCCTCATCAGAGCAGGCGGACAGGTTATGGCTGCTTCATAAATGCTGTTTCTGGCGAGTCTGAAGACTCGCCAGAAACACGGGCCCACAAACTCCATTCGGAGCTTGATAAATGGGCCCCTCTATCTGAATCCTGAAAGTTTTTTTGGGGGACTTGACTGTTCCTTTCAGTATTGTATATAATTTTAAAATGTGGGTTTTTTTTTTCTTTTATTATTTTACATTTAAATTATATATTTGTTTAAAATAATAAAATAAACAATAAAAAATAACTATATTTTAAATTCTTAAAATAATATGCATTATACCTGACAATGCATATCATTTTATCATTGCATATAAATGCAATGCTACACTAAACTATTACCCCTTATTAGCCCTCATCCCCGGAAAAAACGACAATATTAACTCCTTATCTGCCATAACCTAAAGACCTAGCCACCCCCTAACCTATTAACCCCTAAACCACCACAACCCCTATCACAAGCCCCCTAACCCATTAACCCCTAAACTTCTACAATCCCCTTTGCAATTAGACCCCTAGCCTATTAACCCATAATCTACCACAGCGCAGACCCCAATGCAAACTACCCCTACACTACTAAACTACCTAACAGCTAACCCCCAGACCTCTAAGCTAACAACCCTATTTACATGAAATAACAAACACTAAAATTACTGAAAATAGAACACATTACCGAAAATAAAAAGCCTAGTTATGCCTATACTAAAACCAAAGTCCCATTTAAAAAAAAATACACCCCAAAATTAAAACCCCTAACCCTAAAAGTTACTACAGCAATACCCCTTACAAGAGCTTTTTGTACGGCATTGCCCCAAAGTGATTTAGCTCTTTAAAAAAAAATACAACCCCATTCTACAATAAAAGTAACCCCAACCCCCCCAAAAACCTATTTTAAAAATTACCCTGAAGAGGGCATTTGCTAGGGCATCGGCCTTAAGTAATTTCAGATCTTTTGCCCCTTAAAAAAAACAACAACCCTATTCTTAAAATAAAAACCCTATCATAAAAAAGATCACCCTGAAAAGGGCATTTGATCGGCATTGCCCTTAGAAGGGCATTTGGTAGGGCAGTGTCCATAAAGTTAACATAGCTCTTGTGCCCAATAAAAAAGCCCTATACTAAAAAAAATCCTGTTATAAAACCCTAAACTAAAAAAAGATGCCCTGAGAAAGGCATTTTGTTGGGCTTTGCATGTTAAGGGTATTAATAGCTTTTTTGCCCCCTCCAAAAAAACAACAAAAAAACCCTATTCTAAAAAGAAACTAATCTAAAAAAATCCCTATCCAAAAAAAAAATGATTCGCCTAAGAAGGGCATTTTGTAGGGCATTGCCATAAATTTTCAAATCTTCTGGGCTAAAAACATATAAAACCCTAAAAAAATAAATTAAAAACCCTATTCTAAAAAAATAAAAAACATCCCCCAAAAATTCAAACTCTAAACCCCAAAGTTTCTACTCACCCACCCCCGATGACACTCCTCTTATCATGGCGGTGGTCCTCTTTTTCCATCTTCTATCTGATGCTCATTTTCTTCTTATCTTCAGGTAGACGTCCTCTTCATGTGGTCACTGCAGCACACTGAAAATTAATGCAAGGTTCACCTTTATATAGGGGTGCCCTTACATTTCTATTATCTAATTTTGGAATTCTTAGTCCAATCAACCAATTAAATTAAAGCTTTTTCTGTTAGTTGCTTAGACTAAGAATTCAAAAATCAACCATGAAGAGGATGATAAGAAGAAGATAAGAAGAAAATAAGCAATTGTTATATTTATATTTCATTGCAGATGAGAAGGCTGAAAAGGCACTTTTTTTCAAGGTTGATCGCTGTTAAAGTGATTATCTGGCTTTACAGACAAACTGTACATAGTGTTCTTGTCCACTATAAAATGCATTTTATTGTTTCTCTAAATCTTCAGATTGTTTTATAATATGCCCCTAAAGCTTCCATTTGCAGTAAAACCGTATGTCGTTACTATTTTAACTTTTTTATTTTTATGGGGTTTGGTTCTGAGACCCCACCATGTGAAAGAGCAGATAATTCTCTTTTTGTGTCTTTATCATCTGTTGCTGCTACTGGAGCTGAGTTTAAATCGCCTCCCCCCCCCCCCCCCCCCCCAGCTCCATTGCAGCTACAGTGGCTCTGCCCCCTTTTTGACCACACCACACGTTTTTTGCAACATTACCCACACTCCAATTGAAGGCTTAGGGGTGCTTCACGCTAGGCCACTAAGGATTTTCACGAACTGTAGTGCAGGAGGTCGCCAAAAATATCTAATTCTATTATCTAATTTGCTTCAGTCTCTTGGTATCATCTAAAAAAGTATACCTAGGTAAGCTAAAGAGCAGAAATGCACTACTGGATCTAGCTGCTGATTGGTGGCTGCATATAAATGCCTCTTTTCATTGGCTCACCTATGTTCAGCTAGCTCCCATTAGTGCATTGCATGATTTTTAAAAAAAGAATACAAAGAGAATGAAGCAAATTTAATAATAGAAGTAAATTTGAAAGTTGTTAAAATTGTATTCTTTATCTGAGCACTGAAAGAACATTTTTGGGTTTTATATTAACCCCTTCACCCAATCAGACGTATATATACATTTTGCAGTACTTTGCCTATTGTACCGCATGACATATATATATGCCTGTGCTTCAGGAAGCTCCAGCAGTCTCGGCTGTTAAGTTACAGCCGAGAGCTGAAGTTCCTGAGCTTCAGTCATCTGCCACATATGGAACCAGAGCGCGATCGGTGCCGTTCTGAGGGCAGATGCCAGATCGTTACACACAGTGACACTGTCTGTAACTATCCTCTGCTGGTGCCGGTGGGAGGTGTGGGAGGGAATCCGGGAGGTGGACGGGTGCTGCAGCAGCGGAATGGGGAGGTAGTGGGGGGCCCTACACTACAGAAAATAAAGGCAAAAGGAGGGATGGGGCAGCTAAGGAGTCCCTAACTGAGGATCACAGGAGGTGGGGGAACCACTACACTACAGAAAATGTTTATTTTTTATTTTTATTAAAAACTTGTATAAAAAGGGATTTATAGGTAGGTACTAGAAGACAGCTGCCAGTACCTTGATGGTAGGCAATAGTTAGAGGGGGAGGGTTAGAGAGCTGTTTGGGGGGTTAGGGAGGTTGGTGGGAAAGGGGTGATCCTACACTGCAGACAATATAAATAGAAAATATTTAACCCCTTAAGGACCAAGGACGTGCCAGGAACGTCCTACAAAATAACACCCTTACCGACCAAGGACGTTCCTGGCATGTCCTCTGGCCTTTCAAGCGGTGGAAGCGATCCTGATTGCTTCCAGACGCTTTTATGGTATTGCAGTGATGCCTCTATATTGAGGCATCCTGCAATACCAATTTTTTATAAACCGATGCAGAGAGAGCCACTTTGTGGCCCTCTCTGCACCAGTAGTGATGGTGGTGAACGATTATCGTTGGTGGGTGCATTGGCAGGTGGGCGGCCCATCGCTACCCGGCATCCGGTTCCTCTATGTACACTGTGCACGCTGGATGCCGGGAGCGTGCGGGGGGCCTGCCTGGGGGCTGCTTCACTACAGAAAAAATCA